>NC_064627.1:1036092351-1036304851 GCF_023864275.1 Schistocerca cancellata | reverse complement strand
ATGGCAACGGTGTTTTGGGATGCCAAAGGGGTGTTGTTGGTTGAATTCATGGAACGTGGTACGACCATTAATCAAGAAGTGTACTGTGAAACAATAAAAAAGTTACGACGGGCTATACAGAACAAACGCCGTGGTATGCTGACTTCCGGTATCGTTTTTTTGCGCGATAACGCCCGTCCTCACTCTGCTCGCAGAACAACGGCCCTTCTTGAGTCCTTCAAGTGGGACGTTATCAACCATCCACCTTACAGCCCAGACCTGGCGCCAAGTGATTATCACCTCTTCATGCATTTGAAGAAATGGCTCGGGTCACAGCGGTTTGATGACGACGAAGAGCTCAAAGATGCGGTCACAGGATGGCTCCAGGCACAAGCGGGTGATTTTTATGCAGAAGGAATTTCAAAGCTTATGAAGAGATACGATAAGTGCCTCAATCGCTATGGAGACTTTGTAGAAAAATAGTGCAAAGATGTAGTTGTAAGATGTATATATTAAAATATTTTTATTTAACTTGGTGTATTTTTTCAACCGGAGGTTACTTTCTGAACGGCCCTAGTAGAAATACCAGTCAGTGCTATTCTTATGTCTGCGACCTATATTTTCCTTTGTAGACCAACCGAGCCTCACAACTAGGCAACGTGCAAAGTGGGCGAGGCAGAGCAGAAGATGCCCGTCAGCCGGTGATAACCCTCCCCACCACATCCACGAATCGCTTCTAGCCGTGTTGAGACATACAGGTGCGTAATGACGAATTGTATTCGTAATTTTTCACAAGTTCAAAAAAATGGTTCAAATGGCTCTGAGCACTATGGGACTTAACATCTGTGGTCATCAGTCCCCTAGAACTTAGAACTACTTAAATCTAACTAACCTAAGGACAGCACATACATCCATGTCCGAGGCAGGATTCGAACCTACGACCGTAGCGGTCACGCGGTTCCAGGCTGAAGCACCTAGAACCGCACGGTCACACCGGCCGGCCCACAAGTTCAAAATATTACTTTGCAATCATCGGCAACAATGCCAACGTCGGAAAGTTCTCTTTCATATGCTCTCAGTGGACAGAGGGATACAATAAATTCCAAACAGACACAATCACAGAGATGATATTGCGTAATTTAAAATTGTTCCATGAAATGATTTCCGAGAAAAATAAAATTCTTGATAAAGTGGGTTCAAATGAGAACTACTAATTCTTCTTAACAACAAATTATTGATGTTCAAATGGTTCAAATGGCTCTGAGCACTATGGGACTTAACTTCTGAGGTCATCAGTCTCCTGGAACTTAGAACTACTTAAATCTAACTAAACTAAGGACATCACACACATCCATGCCCGAGGTATTGATGTTCGTTTATAGGTTTAACTGAAATGATCAAAATTATTGAAAATCTTTTCGTTTCCTCAATACATAATTGTTCATTTTGTGTAACGAAAAACGTGCAGTTTATTCTGACGTAAGATTATTTTAGGACAAAGACAGAAACCACGAATAATGCACACTCAGCTGCAAAATTGTAGGACTGTTCACTGGATGTAGTTTAGATTATGCGCGTTAAAGGGTGATCTCGCAAAGGGTGACTGTAATTGATTGTTAATAAAGTGAAACGTCCCCTTATAACAATTGTACACGACTGTGCCTAAACTGACACACAATATTTTTAGCGCAACGCAATCTGACTTTCAGACATCCCTACAAAAGAATGGCCCTGACCAACATTAATCTATACCTTTCACAAATCACTTACCTCACCAAAAATCTTCGTTCCTCGAACTACTGCAATACAGCGAGCGCCACTACTGCCAGCTAAATAAAAGATTCAAACTACTGAAGGCACTAAAGACTGATAGGGATAGTTAGCAAATGAAAGATTTTAACAGAGAACAAACACTGTATTTACCTTAATAGTCATAATATATATATAGCAGTTCATGACAAATTACAAAACTCCGCCATCTTTCTCCTCACATCCACCACTGCTGGCGGCTCACCTCCAACTGCGCAACGCTACGCGCTGTTCACATACAGCTGCCCAACACTACAATGGCAGACAACAATGCAAACTAGCCACAGACTGCACACAGCACAGCCAGTGATTTTCATACAGAGCGCTACGTAACGTTGCCAATAAGAAAACATAAACAGCCTACTTACATAAAGAAAACATAAACAGCCTACTTACAAAAGGATTCAAAACATTGTGTATGACTTCGTACACGATGGCAAGCAGAGATGGGTTACAAAGTTGTGGTGTAACTGTCGTTGTAGGAAAGCTGGACAGGAGCAGAAATAATTAGTGAACAAGATAACACAGAAAACAGAAGATTTACTTAACTTGTATTTCCCCAAGCGTACGAAGACACGTTACAAATAATGCAGCAACAAATAGAGTTCAAATGTCAACAAGGATGAGACTCTGAGAGCTAAAGCATGAACGATGGTGTCAGAACGATGTCTGGGTGGTAGCTATGTAGCGTCACATAGTGAAATGGCTCCAAGTGCGAGTGGGCTATGCGGCTGCCTCCGTCCGTCCTATATTGTGGTGGCACAGGCACTCGTGGTACGGAGCACAGTAAGTGTTCTCCATTGGTTCCGCTGGATCACGCACGACTGCTATCGACGTCTGAGAGAAACTTACAATTCCGTTGCCATCCGTGAAACGCAGGTAGAATAGTATCAATAAGTGATACCACAGAAAACATCCAACTGTTTAAAATAGGTTGTCCGGCTTTTAGGTCAAAATATCAGGCTAACTATAGCGCCAAGTCCGGCATTTCTAATTTTGGACCCAACAACCCTAGGTGTTCTGGCTCTAAAGTAGCAGGCCTCGACTGCATACCAGTACCTTACTGAATTGCAGGGTATTTTTAAAAGATTAAGCCAGTTTGACAAGACTACACCTTCCATTTGCATCAAGGAAGAAACGCTGGGTGAATTCTAACTTAGGCATAGGACTACAAAGCTTTTACTTTGAAGAGACCCATCATACTCTGCAAAGCGTCAGTCCAAAACATTTCGAGATACGAAAGTAGAGAAAACCTGAGATAGTGATTTTAGTGCTTATGTTGTTCTATATCGCCTTCCCCCTGTTTTTTAAAAGTGCGTACAAAGCGTTAAGCTTCTCCGTTGGACTGGGGGTGAAATGGAGCACTTGTTAGATGACGAATGCCGTTACGTCCACAAAACTTGAAACGTACCCTTAGAACAATTGTACAAGACTGAGCTTAAACTGACACACAATATTTTTTAGCGCAACGCAATCTGACTTTCAAAAATCCCTGCAAAAGAATGGCCCTGACTAACATTAATCTATACCTTTCACAAATCACTTACCTCACCAAAAATCTCCGTTACTCGAACTACTGCAATACAGCGAGCGCCACTACTGCCAGCTAAATAAAAGATTCAAACTACGGAAGGCACTAACTACTGATAGGCATAGTTAGCAAATGAAAGATTTTAATAGAGAACAAACAATGTATTTACCTTAATAGTCATAATATATATAGCAGTTCATGACATCCTTTCTGTACTCAAAAATCCACCATCTCATTTCCCACATCCACCACTACTGGTGGCTCACCTCCAACTGTGCAACGCTACGCGCTGTTCACGTCCAGCTGCCCAACACTACAATGGCAGACAACAATGCAAACTAGCCACAGACTCCACACAGCACAGCCAGTGATTTTCATACAGAGCGCTATGTAACGTTGCCAATAAGAAAACATAAACAGCCTACTTACAAACTGTTTAAAGTAATGTGACGTGAACTGAGGTCCGTTGTCCGTAACAATGACTTCAGGCAATCCTTCAATGCAAAAAATTGAGGACAACACTTGAATGGTGCTAGGTGACGTGGTAGAGTTCGTAGGCACCGCAAATGGAAACTTGCTAAAAGAGTCTACCACAATAAGCCAACGAGTGTTCCAGAAAAGTCAATGGTCACCCGTTTTCATGGCTATTGAGTATTAGGTCAAGCTGAGAATGTCTGTGGCGGAGCGGATTATTTTTCGGCGCTCGCGCAACACTGTGACGTCATGTGTGCAATGTGGGCGTCCATGTCCTGCCAAGTGCAGCGACGGCGCGCTGACTGTTCAGTGCGAACAGTTCCCCAATGTCCTTAGTGAAGCAGTTGTAACAAATGCTTTTGCAACACTGCGGGAATGAGCAGACGCGATAGTCCACTGTCAGATTGTACTAAGGTCACACCTTGTTGTACTGAAAGGTTACGCCGACGAGCAAAGTATCGGCGCACTACTGAGTTCTGAATACTGTTCAATGAGCGAGGCCAAGACATGCGAATGAAAAAAAATGGTTCAAATGGCTCTGAGCACTAAGGGACTTAACTGCTGAGGTCATCAGTCCTCTAGACTTAGAACTACTTAAACCTAACTAACCTAAGGACATCACACACGTCCATGCCCGAGGCAGGATTCGAACCTGCGACCGTAGCAGCAGCGCGGTTCCGGACTGAAGCGCCTAGAACCGCTCGGCCACTCCGGCCGGCATGCGAATGAAAGGCATCAAAATCTGCAGAGCTGGGTCCGCTTCCGTTGCCTGTGCAATTTTTCTGTAGTTCGATGTAAAAGATTGCTTAGAGCCATTTGAACCATTTAAGGCGAAAGAACTGAAATCTGGCTGCCGCGACCTAAATCTGCTGACTTAATGAACCTACTACTTTATCATAGGAGAGTGCGTCCGGAGACGACGCAGGGAAGAGTTTTTGAACTAAGCGAAACACAGGGGTTCCTGGGACGGACAGGAAATAATGATATTTCACAATACTTTGAATTCGATAGACTTGACAATGGGCCTGGAACTGGGTGAGATATTCGAGCCATTCCTCTTCTTTTTAATCGAAGTGGACTGTTGTTTTGTGGCACTTGGATCGGTTGGTTGGTTGGTCGGGCAGCAGACGGAGCTTGTACGGCAAGCAATTGCTGTACAGTAGACAGCAATGTGGCGATTTGCTGGGTCTGAAACGGAAAAATCTGATTTAGTTGCAGAGCAGGAGCAGTCTGCAGCTGAGGCTCAGGGACAGGAGGTGGAAGGGTTGGCGTAGCCATTCTAACGCTAATAAATTACAGCAGTATATGAAAACACAAATAGAAAAGCAACGTGCAAAGCCTCTGAAAGAGAAATAGATTAGTTCTGCAGCTCCCCTCATATAGTACATGCAACAACAAAAACAAATTACCAAATAGAATCACATGTAAAGACAGTTCCCCGGCGGCAACCTAGAACACATGAAAAGCAAACAAAACTTGTTGATCAGTCTCGTCGCACTATTTGTGGGTATGCCCTCTTGTCATATTTTGTAGTTACTGGATGGATCAGGAGAGGTTGGTATGCTAGGTGGGTGGCCAGTTTCCTCTCACAACAAAACATGCACACGTGCTTAAAATACACTTTATTACAGGAGCCAATTGAATACTTAACTTCAGTGATATCCAATCTGAAGTTCTGTGATTAACAGCGATCAAATAACATGTACTAATTGCCGAATCTTGTCCATGTCCATATGATAACTATGTATAACTACTTAAGTTCCCTCACAGCTAGCTAAGGTGCGAGGTGACGATTGTCATTGTGGAAGACTACAGTACAGTGCGACGTATTGCGGTGCGATGCGACGTACTGACGTACTGAGATTCAGAGATCGAGACAGCTCGGTCGGCGGCGGCGGCCTAATACGAACACTGCCCAGGGGGAGCAGTACTATGCGCGCCTACGACAAGAGAAGACCAAGACACGCCCCATGGCTACGCGTTATCGGCGCAGATAATGCGTACCCTGGGGGCGTGTCTTGGTCTTCTCTTGTCGTAGGCGAGCTTGTACAGGGTGTTTCAAAAATGACCGGTATATTTGAAACGGCAATAAAAACTAAACGAGCAGCGATAGAAATACACCGTTTGTTGCAATATGCTTGAGACAACAGTACATTTTCAGGCAGACAAACTTTAGAAATTACAGTAGTTACAATTTTCAACAACAGATGGCGCTGCGGTCTGGGAAACTCTATAGTACGATATTTTCCACATATCCACCATGCGTAGCAATAATATGGCGTAGTCTCTGAATGAAATTACCCGAAACCTTTGACAACGTGTCTGGCGGAATGGCTTCACATGCAGATGAGATGTACTGCTTCAGCTGTTCAATTGTTTCTGGATTCTGGCGGCACACCTGGTCTTTCAAGTGTCCCCACAGAAAGAAGTCACAGGGGTTCATGTCTGGCGAATAGGGAGGCCAATCCACGCCGCCTCCTGTATGTTCGTGATTGCGCAAAGCAATCACACGATCATCGAAATATTCATTCAGGAAATTAAAGACGTCGGCCGTGCGATGTGGCCGGGCACCATCTTGCATAAACCACGAGGTGTTCGCAGTGTCGTCTAAGGCAGTTTGTACCGCCACAAATTCACGAAGAATGTCCAGATAGCGTGATGCAGTAATCGTTTCGGATCTGAAAAATGGGCCAATGATTCCTTTGGAAGAAATGGCGGCCCAGACCAGTACTTTTTGAGGATGCAGGGACGATGGGACTGCAACATGGGGCTTTTCGGTTCCCCATATGCGCCAGTTCTGTTTATTGACGAAGCCGTCCAGGTAAAAATAAGCTTCGTCAGTAAACCAAATGCTGCCCACATGCATATCGCCGTCTTCAATCCTGTGCACTATATCGTTAGCGAATGTCTCTCGTGCAGCAATGGTAGCGGCGCTCAGGGGTTGCCGCGTTTGAATTTTGTATGGATAGAGGTGTAATCTCTGGCGCATGAGACGATACGTGGACGTTGGCGTCATTTGGACCGCAGCTGCAACACGGCGAACGGAAACCCGAGGCCGCTGTCGGATCACCTGCTGCACTAGCTGCACGTTGCCCTCTGTGGTTGCCGTACGCGGTCGCCCTACCTTTCCAGCACGTTCATCCGTCACGTTCCCAGTCAGTTGAAATTTTTCAAACAGATCCTTTATTGTATCGCTTTTCGGTCCTTTGGTTACATTAAACCTCCGTTGAAAACTTCGTCTTGTTGCAACAACACTGTGTTCTAGGCGGTGGAATTCCAACACCAGAAAAATCCTCTGCTCTAAGGAATAAACCATGTTGTCTACAGCACACTTGCACGTTGTGAACAGCACACGCTTACAGCAGAAAGACGACGTACAGAATGGCGCACCCACAGACTGCGTTGTCTTCTATATCTTTCACATCACTTGCAGCGCCATCTGTTGTTGAAAATTGTAACTACTGTAATTTCGAAAGTTTGTCCGCCTGAAAATATACTGTTGTCCCAAGCATATTGCAACAAACGGTGTATTTCTATCGCTGCTCGTTTAGTTTTTATTGCCGTTTCAAATATACCGGTCATTTTTGAAACACCCTGTATGTATGTATGTACGTATTTATTAAACTGGGGGCCTAGAAACTATGAAGAGGCTTAGTTCCGCCGTAGCCCTCAGTGGTTCACAGCTCCACAACAGGCTACAGCAGTCCACCGACCCCACTGCAGCCCCACACTGAACCCGGGGTTATTGTGCGGTTCGGCTCACAGTGGACCCTCCCAGGAACGTCTCCTACCAGACGAGTGTAGCCCCAAACGTTTGAGCGGTAGAATAATTATGGTGTACGCGTACGTGGAAACGGTGTTTGCGCAGCAATCGCCGACGCAGTGTAACTGAATAAGGGGAACCAGCCCACATTCGACGAGGTATATAGAAAACCGCCTTAAAAACCATCCACAGGCTGGCCGGCACGCGGGACATCGACACTAATCCGCCGGGGGGATTGGTGCCGGGGACCGGCACGCCTTCCCATCCGGGGAGCAGCGCGTTAGACCGAGCGCCTAGCCGGGCGGGCATTAGGCTATACAGTGTTTCCTAGTGCCGAACTGCCGACTGGTGTGCTGGCGAAGGCGTACTCCAGGAGACCCTCCACCACTACTAGGATACAATGCCCTTAACTTTCACACAACCACGTTAAGGGGCTCCGGAAAGGCTCAAAATCATGAAAAGTTCAATTTTTACTTTTTTGCGTTTTCTGAATCTGCAGACTATTACCTTTTAATAGATATATAATTTATTCAATTCCGAAGACTACAACTATTTTTAGATTTTTTTTGAAATGTGTTCTACATGGGCGTGACCCACTGTGGCGCTGTTAAACTGCTGTCAAATGGTGTTATTATTAACGTCCGTGTTCATCAGGTACATTTTAGTGATGTGAGATAAAGTATGTGTTGTGGCTAACCTGAGATGGTTCAATATATATCGCTGGTGTGATTGTCGATTGTTTCATGTTTATTTACTCTGTCGTTATCTCGAAAATATTCGTAATTAATTCTGTTTCTTGAGTCTCTGTTTTGTTGAAGTATAATAATGAGTAAAAGTAAAGTTGCTGTTGCGACTTTCAATGATGGCAACATTGTAAGGTGCAAGGTATTTAGAAATATGGGAATGAAGATAGGTTCTAACATGGTACGAGCGATGCTTGCTTTAGACAAGGAACGCCTTCGGGCTGCAGACAGGGCTGTAAAGAGTCTAGAAATACAAGCAAGAGTAAACAGGAGGAGGAACAAGAGGAAGCTGGAGGAGGAGTTTGCAGAGGATGAAGATAATCCATCCTATGGACCTGGAAGGCACTAAAAAGTTAATCCAATCTTTGTCGCTCGATTCCCAAAACTTTTATTTTCTCATACTAATTACTTGTTTTCTAAGGATCTTCCAAACATATTTGTTTAAAACTTTCAGTAAATGTTACACAGTACCTTCTGCATAATTTAACACAGCCTTTTTCCAAAAAACTGTATATTTTTTAATATATAAATAAAAAATTGCAAAAAATATTGTGAATTTTCATTACAATTGAAAAAAAATCATCTTTAATAAATGAACTAAAATTTTGTAAAATCCCTGTGTTAAGTTGTAGCCCATATTCCAATAAATAATCTGTAAAGAGTTCAACTTCCTACCTCAAATACTTTGTGAGGAAAGATGTAACTTATAAGCGTTATTTTAACATCGCAAGTATAGGGCGTTCCGGAGCCCCTTAAACTGTCAGGAATGTCCTCCTTTGGAATGGTCAACTTGCGCATCACAATGGCTTGAGTGTCGGTGGTCTCGTCAGAGTGTTGACCATTCGTGTGAACTTCTACACTTTGTCGTTTTGTGGTAGGTTAGTAATAATAACATGAAATCTCATTCCCTGTGATAATTTTTTCCCGAAAAGAATTATCCATATTTTACATTTCAATCAAGTAGTGGCAGGTGTCGATGTATCGTTGTTTTCGTTCTGAGCCAAGGTGCTCAATAAAAACTTTGCATATACTTTCCTCTCCTTTAAACGTTCTGGAGAATGTCTCGAACACTTTCGTTAGAGACTTTCGAGCTGCCACCGTCGTTACTGCGCTGACGTCACTTATATGCAAAGAACATATGGGATGCTTAAAATTGGAGAAAATACGATTGAAGAAGAAACACATAAAGGACCACTTCTAACTCTCTTAAGTAAATTCCTCAAACAAGCGAAGATAGTGGAGTCATGGAAAAATGCAGGTGACATTGTCCGTTCGAAAAAGGTAACAAAACGAACATTGAGAATTTCAGAGGTAGTAGTTTTTGTTTTTACAAGTTGCTAATAAAAATCAGAAATTTGGCTTTTGCAAACCAGTCGAACAGGCGGGATATAGGAAAGGTTTCACTAAAACTGACCATATCCGAACAGTGCGCACACTGTTAGTGAAATGAGTGAAATGTACAGAGTACAACATCCCACTTCAAATAGTCTACATTGACCGCCAGAAGAAGCTCGACACGACTGAAACCTGGACAGCAATGAGGGCTGGGAACACAGAGCCCGGATTGACTACAGATATACCAAAGTAATTCGCCACGAAATGACACTCTGCATGTGAAAACATAGAAAACTGGATCACTGGAAAGGTTCCCATGAATAGAGGTAATACACTAAAACGCCAAAGAAACTGATATAGGCAAGCGTATTCGAATACAGAGAGATGTAAACAGGCAGAATACGGCGCTGCAGTCGGCAACACCTATATAAGACAATAACCTGGCGTAGTTGTTAGATCGGTTACTACTGCTACAATGGTAGGTTATCAAGGTTTAAGTGAGTTCTACCTTGGTGTTATAGTCAGCGCGCGAGCGATGGGACACAGCGTCTCCGAGGTAGCGATGAAGTGGGGATTTTCGCGTACGACCATTTCACGAGTGTACCGTGAATATCATATGGCTCTGAGCACTACGCGACTTAACTTCTGAGGTCATCAGTCGCCTAGAACTTAGAACTAATTAAACCTAACTAACCTAAGGACATCACACACATCCATGCCCGAGGCAGGATTCGAACCTGCGACCGTAGCAGTCGCTCGGTTCCAGACTGTAGCGCCTAGGCCACTCCGGCCGACCGTGAATATCAGGAATCACCTAAAACGTCGAATCTCTGACACTGCTGCGGCCGGAAAAAGACCCTGCAAGAACGGGACCAACAACGACTGAAGAGAATCGTTCAACGTGACGGAAGTGCAACCCTTCCGGAAACTGCTGCAGATTTCAATGCTGGGCAATCAACGAGTGTCAGCGTGGGAACCATTAACGAAACATCATCGATATGGGCTTTCGGAGCCGAAGACCCGCTCGCGTGCCCATGATGACTGCACGACATAAAGCTTTACTCCTCGCCTGGGCCCTTCAACACCTACACGGGACTGTTGATGATTGGAAACATGTTGCCTGGCCGGACGAGTGTCGTATCAAACTGTATCGAGCGGGTATGGAGACAACCTCATGAATCTATCGATCCTGCCTGTCAGCAGGGGACTGCTCAAGCTGGTGGAGGTTCTGCAATGGTGTGGGGCGTGTGGAGTTGAAGTGATATCGGACTCCTGATACGTCTACATACAACTCTGACAGGTGAGACGTACGTAAGCATCCTGTCTTATCACTTGCACCTATTCAGATCCATTGTGCATTCCGACGGAAATGGGCATTTCCAGCAGGACAATGCCACACCCCACACGTCCAGAATTGCTACAGTGTGGCTCCAGGGACACTCTCCAGAGTCTAAACACTTCCGCAGGTAACCAAACTTCCCAGACATGAACATTATCGAGCATACCTGTGAAGCTTTGCATCGTGCTGTTGAGAAGAGATCTTCACACCCTCGTACTCTTTCGGATTTATGGACATGCCTGCAGGATTCATGGTGTCAGTTCTCTCCAGAACTATTTCAGACAATAGTTTAGTCCGTGCCCCGTCGTGTTGAGGCATTTCTGCTTCCTCGTGGGGTCCTATACGATATTAGGCAGGAGTAGCAGTTTCTTTGGCTCTTTAGTGTATCTCAACGAAACTACTCACCTTTGCTCTGGAGAAAGTTTTCAGGTGTCGGTCCTGGGGACAGAAAGGTGCTAACACAGATGGAAAACATCTCAACCATCTTCGCATTGCACATGATGTTATCCACTTTAGCAGCGATTCAAGTGAGCTATGAACAATGATCCGAACTCAAAGTTGATTCCCAACCTCAAGGCGTCAAATTAACCTTCAACCGACTTACGTCATGACCCTGTTACTATTACTGTCTCCATCGAAAACCATGCTCTGGAATAAATAAATGAGTTTTCCTGGAGCATAAAATCCAACTTGGGAAAGATAACCAAACCACAGAGGTCAACCGGATGACAACCGGGAAACTTGGTTACATTCTCCGCAAAACGACTGTTCCAGAAATTTAAAAAGGAAGAAGTTGTGAACTAAGAAAAATCCTTAATAGTCAAGATCACAAATATAATATTACTGTTTATCAATTTCGGCTTGTTTAAAAGCTATCCGCAGATAGTAAGAAAAAAACACTGATTAGAGTACAACCGACGAACGGCGGGACAGATCAGGATCATTTGTTACACAGTTCATAACAGTCACTGCTTCTGAAGTTAATTTAGAATACATTGACGTGAAAAAGTCACGGGATAAAGATATATGGATACTGATCAGCCAGAACATTGTGACCACCGATCTGCTATCGATGTAAAGCCGTCCAGGCGATACCAGGGTCACTTGGTGAGGAATTACTGCTAGTTAGACATATTCACGGTGCATGTACACTCCTGGAAATTGAAATATGAACACCGTGAATTCATTGTCCCAGGAAGGGGAAACTTTATTGACACATTCCTGGGGTCAGATACATCACATGATCACACTGACAGAACCACAGGCACATAGACACAGGCAACAGAGCATGCACAATGTCGGCACTAGTACAGTGTATATCCACCTTTCGCAGCAATGCAGGCTGCTATTCTCCCATGGAGACGATCGTAGAGATGCTGGATGTAGTCCTGTGGAACGGCTTGCCATGCCATTTCCACCTGGCGCCTCAGTTGGACCAGCGTTCGTGCTGGACGTGCAGACCGCGTGAGACGACGCTTCATCCAGTCCCAAACATGCTCAATGGGGGACAGATCCGGAGATCTTGCTGGCCAGGGTAGTTGACTTACACCTTCTAGAGCACGTTGGGTGGCACGGTATACATGCGGACGTGCATTGTCCTGTTGGAACAGCAAGTTCCCTTGCCGGTCTAGGAATGGTAGAACGATGGGTTCGATGACGGTTTGGATGTACCGTGCACTATTCAGTGTCCCCTCGACGATCACCAGTGGTGTACGGCCAGTGTAAGAGATCGCTCCCCACACCATGATGCCGGGTGTTGGCCCTGTGTGCCTCGGTCGTATGCAGTCCTGATTGTGGCGCTCACCTGCACGGCGCCAAACACGCATACTACCATCATTGGCACCAAGCCAGAAGCGACTCTCATCGCTGAAGACGACACGTCTCCATTCGTCCCTCCATTCACGCCTGTCGCGACACCACTGGAGGCGGGCTGCACGATGTTGGGGCGTGAGCGGAAGACGGCCTAACGGTGTGCGGGACCGTAGCCCAGCTTCATGGAGACGGTTGCGAATGGTCCTCGCCGATACCCCAGGAGCAACAGTGTCCCTAATTTGCTGGGAAGTGGCGGTGCGGTCCCCTACGGCACTGCGTAGGATCCTACGGTCTTGGCGTGCATCCGTGCGTCGCTGCGGTCCGGTCCCAGGTCGACGGGCACGTGCACCTTCCGCCGACCACTGGCGACAACATCGATGTACTGTGGAGACCTCACGCCCCACGTGTTGAGCAATTCGGCGGTACGTCCACCCGGCCTCCCGCATGCCCACTATACGCCCTCGCTCAAAGTCCGTCAACTGCACATACGGTTCACGTCCACGCTGTCGCGGCATGCTACCAGTGTTAAAGACTGCGATGGAGCTCCGTATGCCACGGCAAACTGGCTGACACTGACGGCGGCGGTGCACAAATGCTGCGCAGCTAGCGCCATTCGACGGCCAACACCGCGGCTCCTGGTGTGTCCGCTGTGCCGTGCGTGTGATCATTGCTTGTACAGCCCTCTCGCAGTGTCCGGAGCAAGTATGGTGGGTCTGACACACCGGTGTCAATGTGTTCTTTTTTCCATTTCCAGGAGTGTATTATCATATGTAGAATGGGCAGATTGTGATGGCCTGGAGGCTTGGAACGAGCATTTCGGCAATTGTAAGAGTTTTTTTTTAAATTATTTATTTCCAGAAAGCTTATTAATTATACAATCTAGCCCACTGCCTTATGTGATTAGTGGGCCGAAAATACTGATACATTTTATATAAGTTGCATTGTAAGAGTTTTTTTTTTTTTTTTTTTTTTTTTTTTTTTTAAAAAAAAAAAAAAAAAAAAAAAATCTTTATTCATTACATTACATTATACATGATAACCCACTACCTCACTACATTAGTGGGTCCTAGTATGATACAAATGATGCAGCTATGTTATTCTACACTACAGGTAATATTGTTAATCTTATTACTAATTTACTCTAATATTACCGCTATGAGGCTCTAACTATAATCTACAGGGAAACTACATGCTACCTGCAGCGTTACAAGTTGTGCCAGAGCTTCTATAAACCTACTAGTTGTTGGCCGTGCCCACTGAGCTAATCCCAGTGGGCGTGCCCCTGGCACTGGGCTGGCTCTTGACTTGGTGTCGCTGCAGTGTATTCTAAGATATTATCCTAACTTCTACTTCTAAATTAATTAATTTAGCTAAGTGTCAAAATCGGTGTGCGTCATAGTCCGGTATTTATGTACACCCCTCCCTCCTAGTCCAGGGCAAGGCGGATTCCAGCCGTGAGGCGGCTGGCCAGTCCTTGCCCGGCGGTACAGGATGGGTGCACTGGTCTAAATCGGTGAGAGTTTGTCTTTAATGATGGTGGTTGTCCCTTAAATAGTTCTTAAGTATCTTTTTTGATATTTCGTCTGTAAGCTTGTTTAAGATGTCAAAAGTGGTTTCACGCCTTAACAAGTGGTACGTGTCATTGTTTGGTAGCTGTTGTCTTAGCTCTTGGGCTACATCATCGAAGAGGTGGCACTCATACACCACATGTTCTGGGGTGCCCTGCACTGCACCACAGTCACACGCTGGTGTAGCCTGCTTCCCAAACCTACATAGGTATGTTGGATATGGTCCATGTCCGGTAAGAAAGTGCAGCATTCCTCTCGTTGGGGTAAAAAATGTAAGTTTTATTCTTTCTTCTATGTCTGGTAGTAGCTCATAGGTTCTACGACCTGTATCCTCATTATTCCATTGATCTTGCCATAATTCTATCCCTCTCTTTTTGATGGTGTACTTGTCCCCTGCATAAACCCCAAGTATCTCCCTGATTTTGTCCCTGTTCTCCTTTTGTACCCAGTACCAGGCAGCCTGTTCACGAATTTTTATATCTAATGGGCAGATTCCCATTAACACTAACAATGCTCCCCCCGGTGTTGTCCTATAGGCCCCTGCTGAACGTAGAAGCATATTCCGCTGCACTCTTCTTACGGCCATGGCAGGCATGACCCTCGTGAGTCTGTGTGCCCAGACTCCAGATCCGTATCCTATTATCGAGGTCAGGATACTGTTATGATACAGCTTAATTAAATTTGGTGGGAGGTGAAACCGTTTGTGACCAATTCCGATGAGATTGTTTAATAGAACCAGGGATTTTTGTGATACGGTGTCAATATGTGATGCAAAGTTCCACCTCTCATCGATGATTACACCCAAGTATCGGGCCTCGCGGCGCCGAAGAACTGGTATACCATTAATTCTAACCGTCGGGTTCCTGACCAATTGGCCTTTGAGGAGTAGGTATGTAGATTTATTGGGTGCAATCGTCATTTTACTTCTGTGGCACCATGATGTAAGAACAGTTAGGGCTCTTTCCACTTTCGGCTCTAATTCCTCGCGGCTTCGGCCGCCGACCAGCAGGAGGAGGTCGTCAGCGTATGCTATGACCTCTAGCACATCGTCACAATTCTTGAGATCTTCCAATAGAGGCTCCATGTTGATGTCCCAAAAGAGGGGTCCCAGGACAGAGCCCTGGGGACATCCTTTGGTGACAATCTTCCTGACTATGCCGCTAGGGGCCGATAGCCAGACCTCCCTGTCTGCACAATAGCTCCTTAGACACCCATATAGCGGCCCTGGACAGTTCTTCTCCCGCAAGCAGGAAAAGAGTGAGGGCCACCACAGGTTGTCAAAGGCGCCACTGATGTCTACCATGATGCCGACGACATACTTGTGCGGGGTAGAGCCACAGACCTCGGCAGCCAGGGCGATTGCGTCAGACGCAGAACACCCAGACCGAAAGCCGAATTGTCTGTCACTCATCCCGCACAGCACGCGGTGTGCTGTCAGTCTGTTTGCCAGTAGCCTCTCAAAAAGTTTGCCCAGTACGTCCAGCAAGCAGATAGGTCTATAAGATTTAATTTCTGTCGGATCTTTGTCTGGACTCTTTTTAATGATAATTACATTGGCTTTTTTCCATATTCCTGGGAATTTCCCGAGTTTCAAACACTCGTTATATAACTTAGTGAGAGGAGCTACGAGCTGGGGGGCAAGGAATTGCACTACCTCCGCAGTAATGCCGTCCGGGCCAGGAGCTTTCCCTCTTTTGAGGGCTTTAATCTGGGCAGCAACCTCCTCCTCAGAGAAGGGGTAGACTCTGATGTTATTGTTATAGTCCCTCTGATCTTCACTCCTTATTCTTTGTTGTTCTTCAGTCTCATTTTGCTCCACATCGTCAGGCAACAGAACCCGGAGGAGGGCCTCAGCAGTTTCCTGCCAAGTGCCCGTCATCCGGTCCCCGTCCCTGACGGTGGATAGCACCATTGGTGATCTTATCTTTTCCCGTACTAGTTTATATGGGACTCCCCATGGGTCTGTAGCCAGTTGGCTTTTTACATAACTTTCCCAGCTTCTGAGTCTGACTGCCCTTAGCTCCTGTTGAAATTGTTCTTTGCTCTCTCGGTAGATCTGAAGCCATCTTTGTTTTTCCCTCCAGACGACACTCCGCTGGTAGTACCTCCTTGCCCTCCTCACAGCCTGGCGCATCTGTCCCAGTTCGACCGACCATGGTGTGGGGGTGGCCGCTACGGCTCTCCTCCTGGTTGGTACAGCTGCCCGCACCGCTGTGGTGATCGCCTGTACCAGTCCTTCGGCGCATTCTTCCACGTTGACGTCACCGTCCAGCAATGTCGGAATATCGCACTCCTCCGCGAGTCGGTCCCAGTTAGCCTTGTTGTAATTAAGCTGCAGCTCCCACCCCATGTCCCAGTGGCACTCCCTTTCCCCAATGATGAATGTTATTAAGTTATGATCACTGGTGGTTGCTTTGTCCCACACTTTCCATTTATTGACTTTTGTGGCCAGGTTTGGTGTCATTAAAGTGACGTCAATATTTGTACCTTCTCCCCCTCCGCCAGTATACGTGGGGGGGTTCCCTTGTTGGTTGGCAACCACCAGTTGTAATGCCATGATTGTTTCCTCGGCTTTTAGCCCCCGGTCATCGTACGTGCCACTGAACCATAGGGGGGACTTTGCATTTATGTCTGCTGTCACAAGCAGTCTTCGTCCCTGCAATGCCGTGGCAACTTGTGTGAGTGTTTCTAGAAACTCATCTATTCCTCTTCCATATTGGAAGTACATATTACAGATGTAAATTACTCCTGCGGGTGTTTGAAGCTCCACGACATTGCAGTGTTCGCCCGAGAATTGTGCAAGGACTGTAGCTCTAAATGATTTGTTTGTAATTATAACTGCAGCCTTAGGCTCTATGTTAGAATGTGTAATTTGCCAGTTGGCAGCCATGAATGGGATCCGCCCCGCTTGGGAGTACGGTTCCTGTAAACAGAGTACATCTAGACTCTTCTCTTCCACCACCCTCCGGAGTTCCTGCAGGACCAGTTTGCTGTTATGAGTGTTTATCTGACCCACGTTTAGTTGGCTCACGTGGGAAATATGTATGTATGTGTGATTCTGGCCACAATTTTGTCCAGTCGTGGGCTACTCTGCCATTGGTAATCACTGATTGGCAATATAGATCATCTATGTCGAATTTTTCGTTTCTTCTTTCGAAGACCTTTTTAACTAGATCTCGCAGGGCTCCGAAGTCGGTGGGGAGATTCATTGTCTTGAGCTGAATTCTGTCCACAGCCTCCATTACTGGAAAGGTGACATCTCTTCCATACTCGTGGCCGACACGTACCACATGTCTCAATGCAGTTGTGAGGATTGCCGGCTCTTCTAATCTTGATAACTGTAGCGCATGCTCCAGGTTGGGGTAAATTCGCTGGGGATCAATTCCCATTACACCCCGAGGTGATGTGTTACAAGGTGGAATTGAGCTACTGACTTCATTAAACTGAACAGGTTTGGTGGATATTACTTCTTTACTGTGTGGTTGTGAATGTGAACTCTCAGGTATAGGATGCCAGTTTGGTCGGGTGTGCTCTTGTTTCGACCCAGGTCCCCAGCAAGGAGGAGAGGGAACGTCTTCTTCGCATGGGTCAGTCTGTATGCAGACATCTTTCATTATTGTCACCAAAGATCGTGGTTGTGTGATTTTTTGTATAAATTCTTTGAATTTATTTGCCCTCAGAGCGTCCCTCAGCCTCTTGCTAGGGGATTTCCTTTTTGGCTTCCTGAGTTCAATTACGGCCTCAGCCATAATCAATTCGAGAGATTAGTCTCTGTTCTAGCATCCTATACGTTGGGCAATTTCTCCCAGTAGTATTGCACGGTTTTCTACCTCTTTTGGTACATGGAATACAGGTTGCGTTTTTATTACAGTTTTTTCTGGTATGGTCCTCAGCCCCACACCTGGAGCAGGCCGGCTTCCTTTCGCAATGTTTATGTACGTGGTCCAGATCGCCACAGTTGTGGCATCTAGGGACTACCAGGTAGTCTCTGACATTGATGGCGTGAAACCCAATATAAATTTTCCCCATAGCGGTAAGTTTTCGCCACATCTTGCCGGAGACCTCGGCGACGTGATGGACTACATCCCGTTCCCGAGGTCCCGTTTTGAAACGCAACTTGAACTCATTCTTAAATGTTTCCCATTCTGTATCGTCAAAATTTTGATTATACATAGTTTCGTAGATGTCGCTTTCAGTTAGGGCCACAGGTACGTCGTATAATATCACCAGAGGATTTCTCTTCTTAGGAGGTTCACACTTGATGGCCTTGTTAAGTTTAGAATTATTTAATATTTTATTCCTGTCCTCCTCTGTGGCAAGATCCACAACGACTACATTTTTAGTGGCCTTTACTTTGTTAATCTTTATTTTATCCCTAGCCGGGTCAATTGTTGTTGTAAAAATTTCCTGAACCTTTTTAATAGTCTGACCAGGCAGGGGTCTTAAGAAGACTGCCGTGTCTGGTTTTTTGGAGATCTTTGCTATTGTATCTTTAGTTGTTTGGGCTTTTGTAGCGGCTTGCGCCACCACTCCAGCCCACGTCTTTACAGGTTGTTGTCTCAGTCTAGCATTTTCCTTCTCTAGCTCTTCGAGACGCCCCTCGAGCTTCGCGTTTGCAATGGCCCAGGAAGCGAGCTCGTTCTTGATTGCCAAGACCGCAGCCTGGCTTATTTTGCCGTTCTTGACACTAGAGTCTAATATTTGGTTTATTCGGCAATGTCTATCATAAACATTCTCATCTTCGTGTCCCACTTCCTCCTGCGAGGTAGGGACAGTAGACACACTCGCCCTCGAAATCGCACAAAGATCACTCGTCTCCTGGTCAGCCATGATTAGTTAGACGAGTGAAAAAGTTGGGAGCCCGTCTCTTGCCCCGGACCGGCTCCTCTGGCATGGGGGGGGACTTCTGCAGCTCGCCCACCGACCTCGCCCCTAGGTCAAGGGCACAACAGAGCTGCCAGGTTCAGCGCGCCGTTGCCAGCGCACTGGTCCTCGTCGAAGGCCCCGTCGTCGACGATTTCACACGACGCTCCTCGGCAAGTGCACCCCGCACTCCGGAGGGGCGGATGCACCCCTCGCCCTTCGCCGCCTACTAGCCCGAGCTTCCACCTGAAGGCCAAGGACCCACTCCTACTCAGGTGGTGGGTCGGTCCCCCAGTCGTTCAGCGGTCTGGGCCCATCTAACCTAGCCCAGGCGATGTCACCACCTCCTGGGTTTGGCAGAACACGCCCCGGTTACCCAGGGGCGCGGCGAAGCACCCTTGCCGACTCGCGCCGTGATCCCACGCCGACAAACGAGGTCACCGGCATGCAGAGCACCAGCTGGTCTGTGCCCTGCGAACAGAAAGGGACTGATGTTCGGTCCCTCGACACAGCTCCCCCTGTGCCACGCACCCTTCGCTTTCGCATCGGGTTGGGTCGCAGCTCTCCCTTTTGACGCAAGGCAGAATGCCAAGCTTGACGTCTGGCACCACGGGAAGGCGGAAAGAGCCACTTGGGAAGGAGAGGCTATGAGAGACGCATCACTTCCCCGAGTGAGGACTGCCGCAGCACGCTCGACGTAAAGCGATACGCTCCAGTACGAGCTTCCGTGCCTTACGGCGCGCCGGTGACGGGCGGGCCCGCACCGAAACGCGCCGTCAAGCGACTGACCTCACGCCAGAGAGTTTACGGGTGTTCGAGGAGTGCTATGAAGAGTGTATTCAACGCGTGGGGAAACGAAGGTGAAACCACTTCCAGACGTCGTGAGGTTGCGCGGCCATCGCTCGTTACAGATGTCGGCCGTCGTAGTCTCGTCCGACTGGTAAAACAGGACACGCGTCGAACTGTGGAGGGACTAACATCAGATTTAGTGCTGGGCAGACTACGAGTGTGTCTGAACTCACAGTGCACCGCACACTCCCAACGATCGGCCTCCGCAAGCGACGACCCTTGCATGTGCCAATGTTAACACCACCACATCGGCAACTTCGACTGAAACGGGCACGTGACCATCGGCACTGGACATTGGCTCAGTGACAGAGCGTTGCATGGTCATGCTGATGGGAGAGCGCAAATGGGTCGTCATTCAGGGTAGCAGCTCCTCGACACTTATACGGCGGGATGGAGACAAGCTGGTGGCGGCTCCATTATGTTCTGAGGAATATTCACGTGGGCATCCACGGGCCCAGTGGAGGTCGTGCAATGCACCATGACGGCCAAGAGTATAGTACACCAATTCATGACGATCACCGAGCGGGGTGGCGCAGTGGTTAGACACTGGACTCGCATTCGGGAGGACGACGGTTGAATCCCGCGTCCGGCCATCCTGATTTAGTTTTCCGTGATTTCCCTAAATCACTCCAGGCAAATGCCGGGATGGTTCCTCTGGAAGGGCACGGCCGACTTCCTTCCCAATCCTTCCCTAATCCGATGAGACCGATGACCACGCTGTCTGGTCTCCTTCCCCAAACCAACCAACCAACCAACCATGACGATCTTGTTTCCTGACGGCAGTAGCATTTCTCAACGAGATAATGAGCCATGTCACAAGGGCAGGAGTGTGATGGAATTGTTCTAAGAACATAGTGCCAGTTCCCGTTGTTGTGCTGGCCCCCAGATCTGAACCTGTGCGAAAACATCTAGGATGTGATGGAACGTGGCGTCAAAGTTCATCGCCCACGTCCCCGGAATTTAATTGCTTTCATGCCACGACACATAGCCGCTGTCATCCGTGCCAGTAGTGGACATACTTGCTATTAGGTAGGTGGTCGTGATGTTCTAGCTGATCAGTGTACACAGATGGTGGTAGTATTGTGCACACAATGCATAAAAGGGTAGTGCATTGTCGGAGCTGTCAATTATATTCAGGTGATTCATAAGAAACGATTTCCGACGTGATTATGCCTCAGGACGAGAATTTTGGGACTTTAAACGCGGTATGGTAGTTGTAGTTAGACGCTTGGGACTATCCACTTCGGGAATCGTTAGGGAACTCTATATTCCGAGAGCCACAGTGTCAAGAGGGTGCCGAAAATGCCAAATTTCTAAGATCTCATCTCACCACGGACAAACGCAGTGGACGATGTCCTTCAATTAACGAGCGAGAGCATCAGCGTTTGTGGAGAGTTGTCAGTGCTAACAGAGAACCAACACTGCGTGAAATAAGGGTGGAAATCAATGTGGGATGTATGACGATTGTATTCGGTGTGACAGTGTGGCGACATGTGGCATTAACGAGCTATGGCTGCAGACGACCGACACGGGTGCCTTTGCTAACAAAAAAATGTTCAAATGTGTGTGAAATCTTATGGGACTTAACTGCTAAGGTGATCAGTCCCTAAGCTTACACACTACTTAAGCTAAATTATCCTAAGGACAAACACACACACCCATGCTTAAGGGAGAACTCGAACCTCCGCCGGGACCAGCCGCATAGTCCATGACTGCAGCGCCTCAGACCGCTCGGCTAATCCCGCGCGGCCTTTTGCTAACAGCACGACATTGTCTGCACTGCCTCCCTGGACTCGTGACCATATCGGTTGCACCATAGGCGAATGGAAAACCGTGGCTAGTCAGATGAGTCCCAGTTGGTAAGAGCTGATTGTAGGGTTCGAAAGAGGCGCAGACCTCACGAAGACATGGACTCAAGAAGCTGGGAGTGGCTCCACAAATATGCTGTATTTACGTGGAATGGATCAGGTCGTAGTTATGTTCTGCTACTTGGAGACGATTTGTAGCCATTCACGGACTTCCCAAACGACGACTGGTTTTTTATGTATGACGATGCGCCGCAGTACCAAGCCACAATTGCTTGCGTTTGGTTTGAAGGACATTTCGGACGATTTGAGAGATTGATTTGACCACTCAGATGGTCTGACATGAATGCTGTCGACCATTTAGGGAACATAATCGAGAAGTCAATTCGTGGACAAAATCATGCACCGGCAACACCTCTGAAATTCTGGACAGCTATAGAGGTAGCATGGCTCAATATTTCTGATGGGGACTTCCAACGACTTTTTGAGTTCCTGTGACGTCGAAGGCAAAAGGAGTCTGACACTATATTAGGAGATACCCCATGACATTTGTCTTATCAGTGTAATGTAATCTGTGAATCATTATCTCAGTGTACACGTAAGTAAAGAGTTTGTTTCTGTCACTGTACATTACATTTGACGACCTTTTATTCTTTGATAACTTACATTATTGTTCCATTGGATTGTATAACTAAAGATCCTTATCGCGTAAATTATGACGATGTGTCCCACCAATCGGCAGCTGTGCACTAATCATTCCATTTTGTTATGATCTGAAGACGGCTTGTAGGTACGCCAAAATTACTAATCAATAAAACTATATTTGCGATCTTGACTATTGAGGGTTTTTCTGAATCCACAGCCTTAACACAAAAGGTCGCTTGTCTCCAAGTTTCACCACGTCAAATAATAATTTAAAAAGGGAGCTGTATGATATAAGGCTTATCACCCATCATGCTGCCAGCAACAAATATGAGCTCGAAGCCGGCATGAGTGGCCGTGCGGTTCTAGGCGCTACAGTCTGAAACCGAGCGACCGCTACGGTCGCAGCTTCGAATCCTGCCTCGGGCATGGATGTGTTTGATATCCTTAGGTTAGTTATGTTTAATTAGTTATAAGTTCTAGGCTTAAGTCGCATAGTGCTCAGAGCCATTTGAACCATTTTTTACAGTCGAAACAGTGACACAACAAGCAGAAATCTACTCCGGGTCTGTCAGAGGGCGATAGAGAGAGGTATGGCTGGAGTGAGACTGAGAAACAGGAAGAAGAACGAAGAGTTAAGGAGAATAACGGGCGTGTATGACGCTGCTGAGCAGACGGCATGCCTGCAGTGGCGTTGAGCGGAACACGTTGCCAGGACCATATGGACCAAACAGTGATGCAGTGTCGTCCAAGGTGTCAAAGAGAAGTGTCAGACGTCCTTTGGCGAGATGGGGAGCCGACAGCTAACGACATGGAGGAGTAAAAAAATCCATCAGATATCGACAGGGAAATATTCGGAAGAGGCCTATGTCGTGGAGTAGATAGCTAGAGGCTAAAGAAGAAGGTGATGATGATGATGATGATGAAGATAATGGTGATTACTCTTCACGTATTAATACAATCTAATAACAGATAAGAAATAAAATGAAAAAAGGCAAACTACTCTCACAACTGACAGTACTCTAGCAGTTAAATACGCATAATACTGTGGCAGTCATGACACCAGGATTTGGCAGAATCTTGGTGTCATGACTACCAAAGTAGCTAGGTCACTCAAAAACGAAAATGCAAAAATCAGCATCATGGTCACCCACAACCTAAATAGGAGACTTGTTCACAGTATAAAACGGTTAAAAACAGATTCTGACACATATGACATTTACAAAATTACCTGCAGCCAATGGTACAAATATTATGCCTGCAATACTCATAGAAATTTTAGAACTCGATCTAAAGTGCATACGGGTTGTTAAGGGCTGGAGAACTGTAACAAATGAGCACCAGCAAGCACCAGCAACATTTATTAAAGGACGCAACCCCACCCTCCTCCCTTTTATAATCGAATACAACCTGGAAATTGTTCATGAACCACGAAAAGTGACAGGATGGATTTCGTGGAAGAAATGAAAATATTCAGCCACAAATAAAAAACGAGAGATAATACTTTTAATGAAATAGCTATGTAAAGACTATTGCTAGAGTTCAATTAATTTTAACGCAATAAATGTAAGTCGAATCAAACACTGCTGGACAGTCATATTATTATAAGTTTCTTATGTTTAGTTCCATCTAAAACCATTTTGATCTGTGAAATACGTCCGAGACAGTGTCAAACCCCGCAATACTGTAGAGCCACATGTTACACAGCAATACCGCTAGTGTACCAGAAGTACAATGCGAATGAAGCTTTCGAAAACCACAATCGTAAAAGTGATATGCTGACATGTTATAAGTGTGTCACGTGAGTATTGGACCATAGCAATTGCTGCTGAAATATCTGCACGCACCCGCAACTCAACAGACTTGCTGAACTACACATCAAAATAGTAATAGCAGATACCACTGGACGTCGATGTGTCTTGCCCCCTCCTCCTTCCTAAACTCCTTTCCCTCTCCCAAGTTCCCCAAGAGCCACTCCATCAGCAGAACCGCGCACAAAATTGTAACTGTGGTATAACTAGGTAGGCTTCGGCGGCTGGAGTCATGTTGATTAAAATTCTTTTGAGTATCGTACAGAGTCGTTGTATAAAATACTTCCATTATAAACTGAAAACCAACGTGTCGACCGAATTACTACGACCTTCCTCAGGGTAAGAGTGGTAGCTGTAGTATGTTTTTACAATTTAGATTACTTAAAATAGTTCATCATTTATAACATAAGTATGTATATACAGGGTGAGTCACCAACTATTGCCGCTCCGAAAGTATGATAGGAGCTGAAACTTTTTGGGTCAAAAGCTGCATGGGACAACGGGGGCCATAACATGACGGTGGTTTTTTGTTGCTAGGTGGTATTTTTTTAAATCGGATGCTATAGTTTAGTACTTATTTTCTGATAGCGGCTATCGAGACGAATCCAATGACGTGTAACAGTAAGGTTTTTGAAGGTCAACGATGGTCAAAAAGGTGGCATGAACGTCCAATTACAGAAGGTGTTCGAAATGATGACCATTGGTGTCAATGCAGTGCTGCAATCTTCATATCATGGACTGAGCATCATATTGTTGCCCCCTTTGTCCCATGCAACATTTGTCCCACAAACGTTTCAGCTACTATCATACTTTTCGGAGTTATTCTAGGTGGCAATAGTGACTCACCCTGGATATAAGCAGAACATGCTCGAAACATGTAGCGTTGTGTGAAGTCAAACGGCAAATAAATATAAATATGACTGGTAAATATACACACAAAATTTTTCAATCCTGGTAGCGCTCTCTAATTTCTGACAACGTTTCGGCTAACTGCCATCATCGGGCCTGTTATGATACAAAAAGTAACACGGGACATACAATTCTTCGCACATATTACGAAAATACTTTCCGTAAGAAAACAAAAATACCCACGATATGCACATTCTTTCAGCAGATCAGAAAAATACCAGTTACTTCACACATCAACACAATGTACGTCGTCAGATAGTGTAAGGGGCAGTCAAATGAAAACAAAACAAACGGGGTAAAAATAAGTAAACAGTCTATTAGTTCAGAAATAATCAAACGTCGTAACAGATCGTAGAAGATGTAAAAAAAATCGTAGTTTACTAAAATCCGTCTGCTCGTGGATCACTCGTTGTGTTTCTGTAATATGTGCAAAGAATTGCGCATCCCATGTTACTTTTTGTCTCACGACAGATTCGAAACCGTCGCCAGAAGATGATGGGTACGAAACTCATTGAAACGTTGCGACAAGACGACGCCACCACTCGGCTCAAAGCCC
This sequence comes from Schistocerca cancellata, assembly GCF_023864275.1. Lineage (NCBI taxonomy): Eukaryota > Metazoa > Arthropoda > Insecta > Orthoptera > Acrididae > Schistocerca > Schistocerca cancellata. The sequence continues at coordinate 1,036,279,063 of NC_064627.1, read as the reverse complement.
GAGAAGAATTCATCCGTGGAGTACGCCGAGAAAGATTGCAATCGCATATAGACAGTCAAACTGGTCCCACGCATCTGCTAGCTGCTGTTGTTGTGTGGTGTTGCTGTCCAACAAATACCACTGGAAGGAGCGGAACACAAAAACATCTTCCATAACAGGTGACCTTGGAGGCCAATGGAGCAGTGCGACATCCGTAAACCTATTACGGCCCCATCCAGCGTTCAGGCAACTCAGTGCTACGAAATGCCTTTACATACAGGTGCCAGCGGGGTGGTGCTCCATGGTGTTAGAAAATGAGATTTTCTTCACGTCCTCGCAGTTGGGGAAAAACGACTAGCTGGCAATGTCACGGGTTCACCCTCCATTGTTGTTAGCGAGCTCCAACAGTGGAGGGTGAATCTTTGAAAATGCCAGCCACTAGTGCTGGCGAAATGTGTGGGAATCGTTACGTAAACGTCGGCCGAAGATCGCGAGACAGAAGCCAACAGTCTGTAGTCAACAAATAGCACAGACGTCACAAATACTTTAATGACTAATATTTTATGATTGATTTCTGTCAACAGAATGCCATCAGTTTTTCCTTTCGATCCAAGATGTCATAGTTAGGCTTCTCCGTATCAGTATCTCTCGTGCGACTAATGTCTTGCTTTGCTTTTCCTCTAAGTTCCACAGTTCACAGCCATAACTTAAAACTCTCCAAAAACTTACTTGAGAAGTTAAGTTCTTGTAAGAAAATGAAACGGCTACAGCCGTTCTTATGATCTCATTTATTGCGTAGCTCCCAGTTTCGGCGCTTCAATGCGCCATCTTCAGGTCTTAGTTGATGCTGTGGGTGTTATCACGACCATATATACGCTGCATTAGTGACCAGCATAAGTGGTATATGCAGCCTATCTGTAACTATGATGGCAGCACTCCAATCATGTCGGAACATGCTGAACATTGTAATTAACAGAATACAAACAGGATAAAATACCACGAAATTGCAAATTACGACATAGTCTTAACCAGAAGTAAGGGACAGCTGCTTGGGGTCATGGACCGTGGGGACTACGAGGGATAACCTTTATCGTAGTAGCGAAGGCCCAGACGTAATCCTGAAAGTGGAAGAGGGTCACGGATGACAGACCACAAAGAATAACACCTGACAGAAGCAAAAGTTCAAGCTGTACATTGTCTTTTAAGTCACTTTACACCAAACGTTGCATTAATTTAAGCGTAAAAATCCTAAGAAAAGTTTCAGTTTTCAAACCTAAATAAGAACAGTAAAAAAAAAAAAAAAAACCACATAGAGTAATGGTCGCCGTTCGTATAAAATACTCACACAGGACAAAAGGTCGTTTATTGTTCCAAGAACATTTATTTTACAATTTAAATTACGCAGTCACATAAAGGAAACTTAATCTGAAGAATACATAATTACAAAAAATAATGCAAACGTTTCATGAATTCTGCAAGAGGACATTTTTAGTTGCAAGTAGTCTGGTTTCCTTTTAAATTAAATGCTCTTTCAACAGCAGAGATCTAAACACTATTAAACAGATAAAAACACAATCACTTTTCCTTAGAAGAACAAAAAAAATGACGATTTAATCAAAGTGTCATTCAATTAAGAATGAACATATTACAAACAATAAACGAACTGGTTTTAAAAAGATAGACGATTTGGTTCACTTATCATTCAGTTAAGAAAAACACTAAAATGTTAAAGAGATGGAGGATTCTGTTCACTTGCCTTTCGACCGAAATTAAAAAAAAGAAACTAAAATGAACGAAAGTTGAGAAGCTTGCTAAAAAAGGCAGAAAAGGAGAGCAATGGATTTTTTGTTCTTCTAGCAGGTTTCCCGTCTTCCCTATAGGCTCCAGTTATAGCCTATAGGGGGAGATGAGAAGCCCGCTAGAGAAATAATAAAAGATGAAAAAGCTATCTAAGCACGACTCACGATCCGCCCTCAAAGCTTTAACTCCTCAAGTGCCTCTTCTCCTGCCGTCGAGACTTCTATGAAGTTAGGAAACGAGGACTTCTCCGGTGAAGTCTGGAAGGTAGGAAAAGAGGCAAAGCGTGAAGTAAAGCTCTGAGGCAGGATCATGAGTCGTGCATGGATAGCTCAAATAACTTCCAGCTACAACAAAATTTAACAAATAATTTATATTATTAACAAAAATATCACATGTTCACTTTCTTTTGATACAAGTTGAACTTCTATTTTAGGGAACAGGAAATATTCTGTGGTAATTGTCCCAATTCAGCTGTTTAATTTATATGATTTACATTTCATACGAGTGCAAACAATAATCAAAATAGCACAGACAAAATGTTTTCGAAGAAGGCTTTAAAAGCAGTTTGGTTTTTTAAGGATATTCTTGTGTGTACAACGGAATAATGCTATTGCCTCCTTTTTTATTGTTTGTTTATTTAAGTGTTATGTAATTCGTTGTTTAATGTGAAAATTTGAAAGATGTTTTGGTAATGCTTACGCTTTGGATCAACATTTTTTGAAATCGAAACAAGCCAGTCGCTACCGTCATTGCGTAGGAAAGGAAAGTGTCGGGATTCGACTTGTGGTCCAGAACAGTTCTAATCTGTTTGGAAGTGGCATCATTTTTGTTGATTAGCCTTGCCGTGCATCTTTCTGTGAGATTATGCGTTGTTTTCTTTGCTGACAATACTTCACGGAATTCGAACAGAGATCTAATTAGTAAGATACACTCTGTGAAAAATGTATTCTATTACAGGCAGTCCACTCAAAAAAATAACAAACACTATAAAGTCTAAGAGCGAAACGAGCCTGTTATTAGAATCTTTTTGTACTTCTCTGTTTTTTCACAAAATTTGTTCCTGTCGAATAAATTTCGTTTACTTTACGTCAATGGTCACAAGTGTTTTGTCGTCAGACTACCGGTTTCGGTCTATAATTACCATATCCAGATCTGTTTTGTAAAAGCATGTCCTCAGATCTGAAGATGGTCATTATAGACCGAAACCGGAGGTCTGACGACAAGAAGTTTGTAAACATAGGCGTAAAGTAAAGGAAATTTATTGTAAATTCGGGTCACTATTTTATTTGCGACCATGTCGCAGCTTGTTATTCCTATCCGTTGTGACGCGGGGGTATACTGACCTTACATTGTGATTAATATAAAAAAAAACAGTCCTAAGTTGCACAGTGCTCTTTATTGATTCGAAAACTACGCTTTTCTCCCGAGTAGGGCATCATCAGGTTATCTTGTGAGTTGTAGGTCGTTGTTTTATTCTACTACGAATGATGATTCACACCTGATGATACCTTTACCAGGGAGAGACGCGTCGTTTTCGAAACAATAAAGAGCACTGTGCAACTCAGGAATGTTTCTTTTTAATATTTATCCATTTTACCAGTTGATATCACTTCTGAATATTTAAGCCTGTTACTTACGAACAGTAAACAGAGATTGTAGATTTAGAAAGAAAAGAAAAAGGTGAGTACTTGCCCGAAATAGGATAAGGTCCCACGTTCGGGTCCCAGCCAGGCACTCAGGAAGTTTCAAATCGGCGCACACTCCGCTGCGGAGTAAAAATTTATTGATGTTTTTCTTCTGTTCTTTTATCGAAGACTAAAAGTAAAGGTAACCGACGTACTCGTACTATGATCCCAGCTGACGCTCGAGTAGAATGCCGCCTACAGTTTAGGCTTTCCGCTCGACGTTGCTGCCCGGCGTGTTGTCAGCAGTGTTCCGGATAGGCACGCCCTTAGCAGTGAACTTAACGAAGTCATTGATATTGTGTGCCGTGACTGTAGTTTCTCAACATGTTAATGCCGAAACCTAGAAAAGATTCCGGAGGTAAATTTTTATTCCGCATTCTGTGAGCGAGAATAGTGTCGAACGCAGATATTTATTTGTCGTGTACATAATTTAAGTACCTACTAAGTATATAGCGAGACAGTTTGCTTTCAGCGTACAACCCTCTCCCTTCTCCTTACGTATCATTATTATCATACCTGCAAATTACCATGATGCTGATGGTGGATGTATTTTCTTCCGCTACGTGTTAACTGCTTCTCTCATTCCATAAGTGACTGGAGAGTCGGCTTTTTTTGTCGTGTGCTGTGTTGTAGTGTCATTTGTATACTGAATGTAAATACAGGATGTTTCAAGAGAATACATCCGATTTCACAAGACTAAATTTGTTATCCGGCTTCACAAGATGAAATGTTGCTTTTTGAATAATTAATAGAATGTGCCCCAATCGTTTAATTAAGGCTAAAATACATTAAGGATAAATTTTGTCTGTATAACTAAAGTAAGGAGAAAAGGTGACGATTTAATGTAGAGAATGTATTTTTTCGCTGATCCGATCAAGAATGTTCCAGAAAAATGTTTATATATCGAAACTTTACGCTCTGTGAAGAAAGTTGAAGACAGTCGCCGTAGTTTGTTTTGAACTATATACAAACAGGAGCTGTGAGCTCTCTGCCTCTCTCTCTATCGTCTGTTTTCGATGGCTGTTTCACAAAATGTAAGTGTCGCTCTCGTATCTGTAACTTTTCGTTAAATAATTTCGCTAATTTAATTACAATAGCCGTGTTTGAATTAAGACCCTAAATTCATTTCCAATTAATGCCTCATCTCAATTTATTATGTTGCATTTTAGAACTTTTTCAGGCTGCAGCGAAGTAGAGTTGCCGACGAATTGTTTGGTGGCCACAGCCGAACGCTACTAGTGTTCAACTGGCGTTTACTTTATTAAACTTTTATTTCAGTTTCTCTGAGATCTCCTTTACCGATCTTCCCGATCAATATCCGGGCAATGTAGTTATCCAAGTTGCGTAATTTGGGATCTGTCACTGGCCTCTGAAAAACGCCGTCGGTCAACGTTCTCGTCTGTGTGATCGGAATCTGATGCTGGTTGACGGAATATAATTTCAATATCAACATGTAAAAATTTTCTATACACCACTCTATCATTTCAGGAGCTTGCCGCCAGCAAAATAGATAAGTATAATACTGTTTTATTTCTTTTCTTCTACGCTCACATGAGTGAGCGTAGAAGCTTTTAACTTATGCTGCAGTCTTCCACGTGCTCGCCGAGTATGTTGGGTATTTGGTCTTTTCGGCAATGGCCAGAACATGCTGAAAATTTTATTTTTCAACAGGACGGAGGACCACTGCTCTGGTAACAACAGGTAAGCCCTCTTCTTTAAGATTTGATCAATGACGGATCAGCCGTAGGGGTTGTATGAATCTCCCATTGTACCATTGGCCTCCAAATTTGCTGATATATGTGCACGCACACACGCTGGAGGGGGCGGATGTTGTGAAAGACTCCATGTACCTCTCCTCCTAACACCTTTGTGTAAATTGTGACGGCGCATAAGAACAACGGTAAATGCAGTAGCTCAAAACATTCTCAAAAACGTATGGGACGAGTTTGACGATGGTATTGATATATGTTGTTTGTGCTGTGGAGGACACATTAAATGTTTGTAAAAGGTACACGAATATTTGATCATAAGTGCAATTTAAAAAAAAATGCCAAGGCTGTACGTTGCGGTGTTTCTAGAATTTTTGGGGTATACTGCTCAGATCAGACTGTATATCATGGTTCTCAGCAGACTTTGCGAGAATTTAAGGAAACTCGACAAATCTAATAATATTCCTTTTTCGTAGCATCGATGTAAATGAACTATAAATGTTCGTAGTTGTGTCACAAATGCCTGTTATTCAATGTTATATTAAAGGTTTCAAGTATTCTCTCTGAACGCCGTAGTTAATACTTTTTCATAATTTTCCTTTGGGTGAAGAACTTTCACTAATTTCAAGATCAGGGTTACAATAAATACAGGGTGGTCGGAAATTCCCGTTACAGACTTCTACGACTTATATAGGGGAGTGAGTAGGGCTGGTAACTTTCATTGGGGGCAGTGTGGACAAAAAAGTCCAATAAACGTGGGCTCTAAATTGCATACCTGAGGAGCTACGACCATTCGTTCATCTTCGCTAATGTGAAACACATCTCCTCTACTGAGCACGTGTTCATAGTTGTTAAGGTACGCACTTTGGAGCCCTACACTCCTCGCAACACAAGAACCGGTGCATGTATTCATCTGTCAGAGGCATCAGAACGGTTTTCGTTTATAACTTTCGACTCGTTCGTTTCCGGTACAGGGATCCTTACTTCAAATTAATGCATTTATCGTTCTCCATCATCCGAGAAAGTCTGTAACATCATCACGGAATCACCCCGAGTATACGTACATTTACAGACGCCCGCGCCTATAACCTTGACGCTCTGTAGACTCGCTGGATGACGTTTCTGGACATAGGTTCCTATTCAAAATACGGTGTACTCACTCCCCTCTATAAGTCCTAGAAGTCTGTAACGGGAATTTCCGACCACCCTTTGTAAGGGACGATAGAAAAGTTTGTGGGCGTTACTGCAGCGTATGTGTAACGTAACGTGACTCCGATGCGTATATATAAACACCGACATGTAGGCAAGGCTTAGCGTGGCGTTCGCGTCTTTCTGCAGTGCGTGCGGTAAATGCGGAGACGTGAACGGTGGGCACGTTAGTACCAAATGCGTCAAAACAGGATCAACATTTGAGTAGCGAAGGACAAACATCGATAATATTGTGGAATGCTGCTGCCCCTGGCTAACGCACGTTCCAATGTCGCAAATGCAGAAGTTATGCAGCTCATCTGGTAGACACTCTAGCACCCGTCCTATAGTTCTGATCCCTCCCCATGCGGTTATCACGCCTTCGATCCCTTAAAACAGTCGATGAAGGGTCGACGATTCCTGTCGGACGGGGATGTGCGGCCTGCAGTTACGGACTTCTTCACACAGCATGCCACTGCGATTTACCTAACGGGAACCATCAACCTTGTGCGTCGATGGGATGATTGCCTCATTGCTCACGGCGATATTGCCGGATTGTCATACCCATTCTGGACAGCCTTCGAACGGAAACTTTGAAAGGTGGCTACACTGAGTCACAGCGCCAGAGATTGCGCCAAAGAGTATTATTCCGCCGCCTCCACTGGCGCAGTAGTTGTTCAGAGAATGTCGAGGGCAGTAGTAGTTCAGAGGTTGCCGTGGGCAGTGCTTGTTGCGAGCATGTCGTCTGCAGTTATTGTTCTGCTGGGCGAGAGAGTAGATGCTGTTCGGTTGGTGTAATGTATATATGGAAGATGTTGCAATGATCACAGTGTATTTTTCGTCAGTATATATGGAGGTAACAAATTTTTTTAAAATTTCAAATCTCCTTATAATAATGCCTCTTGGTCACAAGTTCAGTCAACAAAGCATCTGGCTCGTGTTCATGTATTAGACTTGTAATTCTGGATTCTATGTGCAATTATAGTATTTCTGGTTTTTCAGTTAGTTCATTGTAAATGGTGTTTAAAATATCTTGTCGTATTGAGGAAGAACCGTCCCAGATACGTGTACGTTGAATCACACTTCCACACACAGAACAGTTACACTTGTGCCTTGTTGTTTCGTAGCTTTTATAGTTGCTGGGGGCTTAATTAATCAATTGTGTTAACGGAAATTTCCCTTCATTCTTTATCGTTATTTTATGCAGTCAGATTGCTTACTAATACTAGTCAGGGCCAAACGGTTACGAGACTTCGTAACCGGACACACAGCTACTAAAATTACTTTTATTGTATTTTTTTAATTAAGCCCACATGCATGTGGCGACCCTGCCAGGATCGTCCCTTGGAATTCTTTTGATAGTAAAAATAGCAGACAGTAGTATTGTTGTAGTAATTTTTAGTTTAGTAATTGTAGTCTATATTGCATGTGTAGATTTGGTAATTGAACGTTTGAAGTTGTCTTGACATTCTTCTAATGGTATTTTTGCAGAATTTAAGTTTTGATGTCTCATATACGGGTTTGACAATTTTGTGCAATTGTGAAGGTTTTAATTGTTCGTTAGGCGTGTTTGTCGGGAAGCCTTTCGTGAGGATGATATTGTTGGTCATAAAGTGCTATATTGTGTGTAATTTTCGTATAGTGACGAGTTTCGTATGTTTTGTAAATGATTACGCGATCGATGAAAAAGGCAAAAATGATGGATAGTCAGAATAACGAAATTGTTAACATGGCGAATTCGCCAACACAGGAGAACAGTAGGATGAATAATGAAGTTGAAACCAATTTAATAAGACGGGAAAATAGTCCGGAACCAGTTCCAAATTTTTCACAATCAAAAAATTCGCAGAATACGAGATTAACGATAGAAGATTCTGAAATAGTATCGAACACAGGTAGCTTTATGGCTATGCCGAAGGAAGTTAGTTTTACGAGAAATGTTAGGGGCGAAAAGAATTTCGAACCAGTTAATATGGAGTAGTTGATGAGTGCAATATTAAATTTGGGATCACAAATAGGAACAATGAACACTGGTATGGGAACAATGGAAACACAGTTGGGAGCAATGGAAACACGGTTAGACTCACGAATAGGGACATGTTTCAAAAACATGAAAGATGAATTAAAGAAAGAAATTATAGAAGAAGTACAACCGATTTTGAATGCTCACAATAATAGATTAATTTCAATAGAAATTAGACAAAAGGAACAGGATAGAGAACAGGAAGAAAGAGATCGCGTGATAGTACAAAAATTTTCAGAGTTAAATTTACAACGTGCACACGATCAGGAAGAAATATTTGAAAGAATCGAGGAATCCATACCAAATGACAGAATAAGTAACCTAACACAACAATATGAACAGTTAACTACTAAATGTGTCAATACTGAAACCCGAGTCGCGACACTTACGGAAGACGTAAATAAACAGAAAGAACAAATAGGTGACTTTGTAAGTAGGCTGTTTAGATTTTTATATGGGTAATGCCACGTAGCGCTCTCTGTATGAAAATCACTGGCTGTGCTGTGTGCAGTATGTGGCTAGTTTGCATTGTTGCCTGCCATTGTTGTCATGAACTGCTATAGCTGGATGCGAACAGCGCGTAGCGCTGGGCAGTTGGAGGTGAGCCGCCAGCAGTGGTGGATGTGGGGAGAGAGATGGCGGATTTTTGATAATCTGTAAGACTGAATGTCAGTTATGAATATTAAGGTAAATACATTGTTTGTTCTCTATTAATATCTTTCATTTGCTAACTATCCCTATCAGTAGTTAGTACCTTCAGTAGTTTGAATCTTTTATTTAGCTGGCAGTAGTGGCGCTCGCTGTTTTGCAGTAGCTTGAGTAGCGAAGATTTTTGTGAGGTAAGTGATTTGTAAAAGGTATAGGTTAAAGTTAGTCAGGGCCATTGTTTTGTAGGGGTTATTGAAAGTCAGATTGCGTTGCGCTAAATAATATTGTGTGTCAGGTTAAGCACAGGCTTGTATAAATTGTTCTAAGTGGACGTTTCATATGTATAAAATTGTTTTAAGGGGACGTTTCATAAATATGCATTTCCCTTGTCTGCATTGTTGTTTTTACTGTAATATTTTTTCTGCTTGAGCTATGTCATGTTTAGGTATAAGTTGCTGCTGTTTGCCAGGCATAGTGTTATTGAATTTGACTTTTGCTAATTTATGCTGCTAGCTTTGCCAATTTGCATTTTTTGTCATTTCTGTTTGTGTTGATTTGTTGTGATGCTGCATTGCCTCGTCCCTTGGTATATATATCTGAGCTCAGTAGATTTAAGTTAGCTTAAGAGGGGGTAGACTATATAAGAAACTGACTATGGAGAATAGGTAAAGAATGCATTGCGAAGAAAGATTTGGGCCCCAATGAGTATTGTACAATCAGAAATAATTATTTTAAAAGAAATATGAATAGAATACAGGAACGAGGTATAGGTAGGATTATCTTGGAAATAAATAATGAGGTAAGAAATATGTGAACACATAAATACAGAAAGCATGCTTGGATAGGATTTTTTTGGTGGAAGCAAAGGTTGAAATAAGACGAACGATCTATGGAATGAAGGGAGACCTCCAAGCAAAATACTGCAGTAAACCAAACCCTGTCCTTTCCTCTTTGCTGCTTTTTCCAAATATGTAATTGTGTGTTGTCCTTTCCTTTTGGTGTTATCCCACTATGTGTTTGGGTACCCGTGTGTATTTGTGTTTTTCCTGTCTTTATGTGTTTAGCTGATGAGAGCTATGTTGTAGAATTTTTCTAATACTCTGTTATTTTCTTTGTAAAGATGCTTAGACTTTATTTATTCTGTTTTGTTTTAATGCTCATGTGTGAAGTTGAATTTTTAAAAGTGATTCTGATCTTTTATGTATGTACTCATGTCATCATTCCTGTAACACTGATGTATATGTTTATTTCTATTCTTTTGTAAAGCCCCTATTACTACAAATATTATCTGTATTGTTATGTTTTTAATGATGTATTTTGTATCTTTGTAATTGTATTCTTATGTTATATAATTGTAATTGACACCAGTTCATCATATTATTAACTTGTAAGCATTCATTTCACTGCACACTTTTCTGTTGGTCATAGTATATGGACAATATGTGAGAAGTTGGGACTGTTAGTGTTTGCACGTGTGTTACTAATTCAGCAAGGGACTGGATAACAGCATTGCTGGTTCTAAGGACAATTCCAAAAACTTTGTGAGTGCACAAGTGGTGGTTATGGACTTGCTCTATTATCCGCAAGACTCTTCAATGGTGATTGTGCACCTGCACAGTCGCAACAGATGGCTGCTGGCCATCTCTACAAGGACTACAGTGGGTCTGCACCTCTGGTGGCCCACCAATACCACAATCTCTACCAGGACTACAGTGGGCCTGTCCACACTTTCTACAAGGACTACAGTGGGTCTACACCTCTGGTGGCCCACCAATACCACAATCTCTACCAGGACTACAGTGGGCCTGTCCACACTTTCTACAAGGACTACAGTGGGTCTACACCTCTGGTGGCCCACAAATACCACAATCTCTACCAGGACTACAGTGGGTCTACTCTGTGATGACCTATCTACCAATATTCGTCAGAACTTCGAATGACTCTGCTGTGGGTTTGCTCCATTGTGGCCCATTACCTGTCAGCATGTCAAGAGTCAGCACTGTCTTTCCGTTGGAAGGACACCACTACTTCTTCAAGACTGCATGGAAATCCACTACTTCTGTGTGCAATTTCTTTTACTAATGAGACTTTGTGAAAAAAACTGTAATTACTATTATGATGAACGATCAGGACTGTCTTTATGGACTGTGAGAAAATTTTAGCTGTTGACCAACATTGTATCAATAAGTGTGTGCATTGGATATCTTTGTTAGTGTAATTATGAAAAATTTTATCAAATCATTATTGGCCACTGGCCAAAAACATTTGTAAAATTTTTTGTGGGGAGCATGGGGGCTATGTAAGTAGGCTGTTTAGATTTTTATATGGGTAATGCCACGTAGCGCTCTCTGTATGAAAATCACTGGCTGTGCTGTGTGCAGTATGTGGCTAGTTTGCATTGTTGCCTGCCATTGTTGTCATGAACTGCTATAGCTGGATGCGAACAGCGCGTAGCGCTGGGCAGTTGGAGGTGAGCCGCCAGCAGTGGTGGATGTGGGGAGAGAGATGGCGGATTTTTGATAATCTGTAAGACTGAATGTCAGTTATGAATATTAAGGTAAATACATTGTTTGTTCTCTATTAATATCTTTCATTTGCTAACTATCCCTATCAGTAGTTAGTACCTTCAGTAGTTTGAATCTTTTATTTAGCTGGCAGTAGTGGCGCTCGCTGTTTTGCAGTAGCTTGAGTAGCGAAGATTTTTGTGAGGTAAGTGATTTGTAAAAGGTATAGGTTAAAGTTAGTCAGGGCCATTGTTTTGTAGGGGTTATTGAAAGTCAGATTGCGTTGCGCTAAATAATATTGTGTGTCAGGTTAAGCACAGGCTTGTATAAATTGTTCTAAGTGGACGTTTCATATGTATAAAATTGTTTTAAGGGGACGTTTCAACTTATCGGAAAGAGTTGAGGAGATTTCAAATAAATTGACAAGTCTTAGTTTAAATGGGGACAGAGATTCAGATGATACAACTCCATTGCCATTTGCAGAAACCGAAGAGTACCAGAACATAAATAAACATGTGAATCTTCAGGTTTTCGCGGCGCAAAGACTGCTCCATTAAGTTTCGGGAATGCAGCCGCATGAATTCTGCTTCTTCTTCTAATATTTCGGCTGTATACCTTTCAGCCATCTTCAGAGAGAGCCATACGACTGACGCTCCAACTTTTTTTTTCTTTATTGAATTTCAATTCCCCCCGAAGGGGGCGGGCTGGCAGCAGCTTAGTATGCCGCTCTTCAGCCTACAGACTTTGTGAGGAAGATCAAGAGAATAAATAATAAAAAACAGGCGATAAAATCGGAGACTTAAAGAGTAACATGGCGAAAAGAAATCGTGGAACTTAAAACAAAGAACACAGGGATGATGATGCTAATAAAATACATACGAAGCAGACAGGTAAAACAATAGACAGACAATTAAAAAACACGGCGACAGTCTGGATTCTGTTCGCAAAAGACATAAAATTCACACCTAGCGACAGCATGGTTTCTGTTCGCAACACGAGAAAGACGAACAGCACTGAATAGTCACTGGAACACTGCACTAAAAAGTTGGCAAATGTGACATACCACAGTCGAGAGCAGGTGGGGGGAAACTGGACAGAAGATGGGAAAACAAAACAAGGGGGGAAAGGAGAGTAAAAGCGAAGGGGAACCGGAAAAGGAGCTGATGGAGGATGAGGACCCATAAGAGGGGTGGGGGGCAGACGCGACAGGGAGTGGGGTAGGCAGAGGAGGGGAATACAAAAGGGCTTGGGGGGGGAGAAGGGAGGGAGGGAGAGGTTTAGTGGGGAGAAAACAGGACGGAAAGGGGGGGGGAAGAGGGAGCCCAGGGAAAGGACAGAGGAAAGGAGGGGGTGTGAGGATCAGAGTTGACAGGAAGGATAAATGGAGGGAGAGAGGGCATCGTCCGGGAGGGGGAGTTGATGGAAGCCACCTTGGGAAAGGAGATGTAGGGTGTAGAGATGGAGGGTAGGGGGGACACAACGGTGAAGACGTGGGGGGGGGCGAGGATGAGAGAGGAGAGGAGCAACCAGGGGGTGAGGGGGTTCAAGACGGCAGGAGGTGTAGAGGATGCGGATATGTTCGAGGAATAGGAGCAGATGGGGGAAAGGAATGAGAGCATAGAGGATCCGCGTGGGGGACGGGAGGCGGATACGTAAGGCGAGGCGGAGTGCATGACGCTCAAGGATCTGGAGGGACTTATAGAATTTGGGGGGGCAGATATCCAGGCAGGACTGGCATAACAGAGGATGGGATGGATTAAGGATTTGTAGGTGTGGATGATGGTAGAGGATCCGCGTGGGGGACGGGAGGCGGATACGGAAGGCGAGGCAGAGTGCATGACGCTCAAGGATCTGGAGGGACTTACAGAATTTGGGGGGGGGGGCAGATATCCAGGCAGGACTGGCATAACAGAGGATGGACGGATTAAGGATTTGTAGGTGTGGATGATGGTAGAGGGGTGCAACCCCCACATCCGGCCAGAGAGGAGTTTGAGGAGTCGGAGGCGGTTGTGGGCTTTGGATTGGATGGAGCGGAGATGAGGTATCCAGGTGAGGTGACGGTCAATGGTGAGGCCAAGGTAGGTGAGGGTGGGGGTGAGGCGGACAGGACGTGCGCAGACAGTAAGGGAGAAATCCAGGAGCCGGAAGGAGTGAGTGGTACGACCTATGATGATTGCCTGGGTCTTGGAAGGATTGAGTTTCAGGAGCCACTGGTTACACCATGCAGCAAAAAGGTCAAGGTGATTCTGGAGAAGGCGTTGGGACCGTTGGAGGGTAGGAGCGAGGGCGAGGATTGCGGTGTCATCAGCATATTGCAAGAGGTGTACTGGAGGGGGGGGGGGGGTGACGCTCCAACTCGCGGACCGCGCCACAGCGCATGCGGCCACAGATAAACAAGACGCTAGTGATGTTGATCGGCGGCAAAGACGTACAATATGCATGAGTTACGTCTGTGGCTGCGCAATCGATCCATGCTGGGACGTCGATGTATTACTGGGAGCTGAAATGTAGCGACGTCTTTGTAAGTTCAATATTGAAAGTGCCGGATTCCATGATTTATCTTATGTGAAACCGCTGTCTCTATTAATTAAATTCTTCGTGAAGCGGATTTCAATGGCCTCTTTTACTACGGAGTCCCAGAAAGATGAAACAGAATTTCGACATTTTCATATACCATAGAGTGACCAGAATCAATACAATACAATCAATACAATGCTCAATTCTACTACAAAACGTGATGTTCGTAGTTTCCTTGGTGTCTGTAATTTTCATAGACGCTTGGTTAGATTGGACAATTTGGCCACTTCTCGTTTATGTGAACTATCTGGAAAGAATTCTAATTGGTGTTGGGATGAGGAAGCTCAATCAGAATTTGAACAACTTCATGATGCTTTAGTTGCTGCTCCACTTCTTTCACATCTGGATTTATCTAAAGATTTTTGTTTGGTGATGGACTCATCATACAAAGGCCTAAGTGCACACTTATTTCAAGAGATAGAAGAAAACGGCGTTGTAGTACAGAAAACTATTGCATTTGGATGCCGTGTTCTCTCTAAATCAGAAAAGAATTATTCGATTACGGAACTTGAAGCTTTGGCTGTTGTATGGGCTTTTACAAAATTTGGCATATTTTTGTATGGCAGACATACTAAGGTTTACACCGATCATCGAGCTCTGGATTTTCTTATGTCAACAAAATTAACACATGGAAGATTGTCACGATGGGCGCTGTATCTACAGGAATTTGTTTTTAGTATTGTTTACGTACAGGGTTCTTCAAATATTATTGCTGATGCTTTATCTCGTGCACCTATGGGTTTGAAACGAAGTGCTGAGGAGGACTGCAAAGAAAACAATTATTGTTTGATATATATTCAAAGTGTTGCGTTTGAAAATTTTATTTCGTCTTCGCTCCAGGACATCGCTAAGGAGCAAAACAAGGATCCAATCTGGAAGGACATTAAGGAGAAGAGGAGGAGAAATGAAAGTGTAGCGATTAAACAGTACTATTTAGTTCGCAATGATATTCTTTTTAAACGAAAATCGCTTGACAAATCTGTTTGGTTAGTTTGCATTCCTGATGAATGGGTTAATAAATTGATTTGGTATACACATTTCAGTTATGCACACTTTGGTCCCAGAAAATGCTTTCATAAATTACGAGAAAATTGCTACTTCAGTAATACGGAAATACGTATTCGATTTGTTCTTGCCAAATGCAAATTATGTCAAAAGGCTAAGCAGCCAACTATTTCTCACAGAGCACCGTTGTTTCCTATCATTCCAGCGAAATTAAAGGAGATGGCTGCAGTCGATTTGTTCGGTCCAGTGGTTCGTTCTACTAATGGTTTTGCGTACATTTTGGTAGCAGTGGAATTGACATCAAAATATGTGTGTTTTACACCTTTACGCAAAGCTACAGCTCGTTCAGTATCTAATGCTTTCATCAAACATTTTCTTAAAGAAGTGGGTCATGTTGATAAGGTTATATCAGATAATGGATCACAGTTTCGCTCTAAAATTTGGCTTCGTACTCTACGGCGTCGTAAGAATAAACCAATTTTCATTTCACTTTTTCACCCTCAATCTAACGCTTCAGAGAGATGGATGAAGGAAATCAACAAATTGTGTCGTCTTTATTGTCATCAGAATCACAGAAGTGGGATCAGTATCTTCATATTTTTCAAAACATTCTGAATGAACTCCCTAATGATTCAACTTCTTTACCGCCTATATCGATATTAAAAAATAAAGCACCGACAAATCGCATTTCTGAAATAGTTCCTTTTCCGCCTACACGGAAACTGCGGTATTCTGAAGTTGTCAACCTGGCTCTACAAAATATTGCATCTGCGGCTGCTAGAAGAGAGAAATCAGCTAAACGTCCTGGTCTTTTAAAAACTTTGTCAGTTGGTCAAAAGGTGTTCATTAAGTCTCATCGCTTGTCTCACAAAGGAAAAGGCTTGTGTCGCAAATTTTTTCTGCTTTATAACGGTCCATATAGAGTTCGCAAAATTATTCATGATAACACTGTCGAAGTAAAAACTCTTAAATCTCGGCGCTCGAAGGGAATACATCATATATCGAACGTTAAAATTTTTGTGGAATGACATACTTTTGAGAAACTAACAGTTACATGTAAACACGCAGGGAATACAAGGATACGGCGCCGTGTTCTGGCGGCGGCACATACTCAAAGCAACACTCAAGTCTGCGCGCCGCACAAGGCAGTCGTTGACCGCAAACAATTACTCCCTACGTCACGCGTACCTACAGCTGATCGAGCGCTCAGTGCGAATGCACTGACAGCCGTAGACAAATACACAGTCTAATTTCTCCGAATAAATTCAGTATAAAGCTATAGTGACTTGATAAATTATGTTATTAACGTTCAGTTTTTTTTCAGGATACAGTTGTATAAAATATTTAAGAACTTCAGGTAAATTCTGTGTGTGTCCGACGTTAAGAGGACTTGCTATCGAGGAAATTTCAGGAAGAATGTAATTTCGAAGAAGAAAGTAATAAACTAAAAAGGTAACTATTAATTGAGTTTATTTTTCAGGTAACATATTTCCACTTAGGTACGTTCTTTAGACATAATTTGCTGCTCGCGATTACGTGATTTATACTTTGTGTTAACGGATTTTGACAATGATTGATTAATGAACAGGGTTGTTACTTATGTATCTTATGTATCGCTTGGCTGCTCCGCTTTTTCACTGATGTCATATTTTTTTTATTATGTGCCTGCTGTGCTTATTTATTTAAATTATAATTCTCACCTGATTAGTTGTGCTGATATGGTTATGTATGTAAGTTATACTTTGTGATTTATTTGCTTGAGCCTTCATGTTCACTTATTAAGATTACATATTAACATTTATTTGCTTATGCTGATATGACGCTAATGACCTGCTTATTATGTAAGATATATATTTGCTGCTTTGCGTATGGATTGCATATTTACACATTTTTGGTTTGTTGTCATAACTACTCTTTAATTTGGTATATAGAAATGCTGATATACGTTGTACGAACATGGAGTTTAGGTCACACCATGGTATTAATTATAGATTGGTCGCTTGGCAGAGCCTCGTTATAGGGATACTGATACATCCACTTGTTGACATTCTGTTCTCTACTGGTATATTTACTCGCTATTGCATGTTTTGCTTACGCTCAGTGCTTTATATTTAAGATAAGAAAATGAACTGCCATGAGTTGGAGGTTTTATGGAAGCTGTATAAATTTGTGGTAATAGAAAGGAAGCTAACGACAAGAAATACGAACACTAAGTTTATACCATTGACAGTTATTACACTACACTCTTCGTGAGCAGTTGAAATAGCAAGTGACACTTGACACAAGAAACACTCCACATGTTTACTTCTGTTTTGCCATGATTCTTGAATTGGTGTACACACTGTGAAATATTACGATCATTCACACTCCGTACTCGTATACTTACTTACTGAAAGTTATCCCAACTAAAGGCTGTTAGAGGTCATGTATGCATTTCTTTTATTTAATGATGGACAATGTAACCAAAATGTATTTCATAATTCACAGTGAGTAGAAGACTTGGGTCAGGTGGATTACACAGAAGTTGTGTGTGGACATTGTGTCTTCGGATTGTAAAGGGATGATGAACTGAAGTTTGCGCTAGGATTTTATCTGTAGTTGTTCGAGGAGACTGACTAGAGGAAAGAGTTGTTATGGAAGTGAAATGATATTGGTAATAAGGTTTATATGTATCGACGTATTGAAGAGGTGTTATTGAGGTATTCAGATTGTGTGAAGTTGATGATTATTGGAGTTTTGGTGGATAAGAGGTAAAGTAAGTGAGGAGCTTATATTTTTTTTGTTGGTTTATAAGGAACAAGGAGGATGAAGATGACAGACTAGAACACTCAAGTGGAACGAAGATTGTCTACACACACACTTTGTTAAATCAATAAGCAGTATATACTCTTTTTTTTTTGAGAGAGAGAGAGAGGAAGTATTTGCATATCTTGGCACACTGACAGTTGTTCAGCAGCCGTACATTTTGATTTGGCTTGGCAAACATTGGTCTTGACATGATGACTATGACGTTGACTAACTATTATTGACTGTTATACACTGTTACCACTACTACTTGATACACATGTTGAACATAAAATTTTAACAGAATTGCATTTACACAGTTAACACTATTCAATTACACAGTAGTACTTAATATGTGGATGAAAGATGAGTGAGTGTGTTTTGTGTGTTTTCCTTTCCTAATCCCAAATAATTTGTACCAACATATCTCCTAAAAATTATTTTACTTGTTTGTTGTGGCTTGCACTGACACCCATAA
This sequence comes from Schistocerca cancellata, assembly GCF_023864275.1. Classification (NCBI taxonomy): domain Eukaryota; kingdom Metazoa; phylum Arthropoda; class Insecta; order Orthoptera; family Acrididae; genus Schistocerca; species Schistocerca cancellata. The sequence goes on along the minus strand of NC_064627.1, from coordinate 1,036,260,683 downwards.
ATATTATAGGTTTACTGATATTTGTGTCCGCCCCCGGTAGCTGAGTGGTCAGCGGGACGTACTGTCAATCCTAAGGGCCCTGGTTCGATTCCCGGCTGGGTCGGAGATTTTCTCCGCTCAGGGACTGGGTGTTGTGTTGTCCTAATCATCATCATTTCGTCCCCATCGACGCGCAAGTCGCCGAAGTGGCGTCAAATCGAAAGACTTGCACCAGGCGAGCGGTCTACCCGACGGGAAGCCCTCATCACACGCCATTTCATTACTGATATTTGTGTATTTGTAATAGTTAATATGACAATTATCTGATATCATTTGTGTGTTTATTATAATTTGTATGTATAATGTACGAGCATTGATAATAATTTTGTAAAAGCAATTGTGTGTGCATTCAAACTGTTGTTCGCGCTTGCACCTGTTCAACATTGATGGGTGCCATTTGGAAATGTTTAATTTCTGCTGATGAACTCTGATGAACTGTTTAATTATTGATAGTGAATATTATGGACTGTTACCTGTACTTGTTCAACATTGATGGTGCCATTTGGAAATGTTTAATTTCTGCTGATGAACTCTGATGAACTGTCTAATTAGTGAATATTATGGACTGTTACCTGCACCTGCTCAACATTGCTGGGTGCCACTGTTAGAACTCCTTCTACTGAAATGTCACTTGTTGGTGCCTGCACCTGCTCAACATTGCTGGGTGCCAATGTTGGAACTGCTTCTACTGAATTCATGTCACTTGTTGGTGTCTGCACCTGCTCAACATTGCTGGGTGCCACTGATGGAACTGCTTCTACTGAAATGATGTCACTTGTTGCTGTCTGCGCCTGCTCGCCATTGCTGGGTGCCACTGTTAGAGCTGTTTAAATGCTGCTGATGAAATGTTATGAGACTGCTATTTGCACCTGTTGACCATTGCTGGGTGCTACTGTTGGAACTGTCAACTACTCTGAGGAGTGCTACTTGTTTATTGAACTATTGAAAAGATTTTATGTGAATATTTGTATAAATTGATTTTTTGTGTATTTACTGTTTATGAAATGTTATGAGACTATTACCTGCACCTATTCGTCATTGCTGATGCTATTGATTGAATTGTTTAACCACATTGTTTAACAAATGATACTTGTGTAAACTATTATGTAAAATCACATGTATGCAAGCATTTGTATTTCTTACTGTAGTTTATACATTAGGTTACTGAAGGGTCAGTGCAAAGCCAAAATTTATTTAGTTATGTGATATTTACTTATTAATATCATCTTTTATTTTTGTCTGTTTTTTTTTGGACGAATTTGGTGGTATTTTCACCACCAATGCTGGCAAAAATACCATCAAATTCTAGCCCGTGGAGGAGGGGCATATGAAAGGTGGCTACACTGAGTCACAGCGCCAGAGATAACGTCAAAGAGTATTATTCCGCCGCCTCCACTGGCGCAGTAGTTGTTCAGAGAATGTCGAGGGCAGTAGTAGTTCAGAGGTTGCCGTGAGCAGTGCTTGTTGAGAGCATGTCGTCTGCAGTTATTGTTCTGCTGGGCGAGAGAGTAGATGCTGTTAGGTTGGTGTAATGTATATATGGAAGATGTTGCAATGATCACAGTGTATTTTTCATCAGTATATATGGAGGTAACAATTTTTTTTTTTATTTCAAAACTCCTTATAATAATGCCTCTTGGTCACAGGTTCAGTCAACAAAGCATCTGGCTCGTGTTCATGTATTAGGCTTCTAATTCTGGATTCTATGTGCAATTATAGTATTTCTGGTTTTTCAATTAGTTCATTGTAAATGATGTTTAAAATATCTTGTCGTATTGAGGAAGAACCGTTCCAGATACGTGTACGTTGAATCACACTTCCACACACAGAACAGTTACACTTGTGCCTTGTTGTTTCGTAGCTTTTATAGTTGCTGGGGACTTAATTAATCAATTGTGTTAACGGAAATTTCCCTTCATTCTTTATTGTTATTTTACGCAGTCAGATTGCTTACTAATAGTAGTCAGGGCCAACCGGTTACGAGACTTCGTAACCGGACACACAGCTACTAAAATTACTTTTATTGTATTTTTTTAATTAAGCCCCCATGCAACTGTTCGATCGCCTCTTATAACTACACTTGAAATAAAAACACCGGTTTCTACAGTATTCTGTCCCACAAATCTCCTTGTATGACGATTTATTGAATACAGAATGTACACGTCGATTGTTCTTTGGCTGTTTACTAACGGATATAACGTTCTGTTCATCAAATACAAAACCGCACTGAAAAATCTTCAATATGCTACTTGCAATGCTTTTGATTTCTTTCAGTTTTACCCATCGAGGCTCTTGATGATACAGATTCCGTCTTCTCGTTATCGCTGGCCGTCGGCTACAACATCGCGGCGACTGCCACTGTAAAAATACAGCCTACATTCAAAAATGATATCGCGTTGTCATGATATCGTAAATTCTATATGAAATGGAAAAAATAAACATATCCTGTGGTGATTTTTAAGTAAAGCTGAACTATATACATTGAAATACGCGGTGTTCATAAAGTCTCTCCACAGTGCCGTATGACTGTTAGCCACGCGTGCCGTATGCCGCAGTGAATATACCAAAGTGAAACTCTTAGTGAAAGACAAGTTATTAATTTATTAGATATTCATTTTTGCTTACAAATTTTCACATTAAATGTTGAAAGTGTCCCCCCTGTTGTTGAATACACAATTCAAGTAACCCAGGCAGGCGAACAATCGTACGTCACCCGCGACTAACAATCATACGGCACTGGGTTCAAATGGTTCAAATGGCTCTGAGCACTATGGGACTTAACATCTGTGGTCATCAGTCCCCTAGAACTTAGAACTACTTAAACCTAACTAACCTAAGGACATCACACACATCCATGCCCGAGGCAGGATTCGAACCTGCGACCGTAGCAGTCACGCGCTTCCAGATTGAAGCGCCTAGAACCGCACGGCCAAATCGGCCGGCTACGGCACTGGGGAGAGACTTTTTGAACAAATGGTTCAAATGGCTCTGAGCACTATGGGACTCAACTTCTAAGGTCATCAGTCCCCTAGAACTTAGAACTACTTAAACCTAACTAACCTAAGGACACCACACACATCCATGCCCGAGGCAGGATTCGAACCCGCGACCGTAGCGACCGCGCGGTTCCAGACTGTAGCGCCTTTAACCGCTTGGCCACCACGGTGGCTCTTTTTGAACACCCCATATATTATAAATATTCGTGTAATGGCCCTAGGGCGGGTAGGACGGCGGTGTTATGTTCAGTACTTGTAGGAGTACAACGTGAAGACACGAAAAATATATAGATTTCTACAGTATGATGTATCCCAAACTTCTGTTTTCATTGATATAGGATTTACACTGGAAGACAAAAAATAATGTTCATATATAAACAAAAAAAATTTCCATGTGAGAAAGTGTCGTTTATGTCCAAGCTAAAATGAAGACTACATCCAAGAAATACACAAGGTCCATCGACGAGGGCGTGGGCTGCAACACTCTTCACTGGAATGCGATTTTTCTTGTCTGCTGATGTTGTTGTAAGTTCAATGTTTTCTATGGTTTTGTAGACTGTTGTGCGGGTACGACGATACCTCCTGTACGGCATGTTTGCGGCGTTCAATGCAGTTGCCTGTGCAGCAGCGAGGCAGTGACTGAGCGTAGCGCGAGAGCGCGCTCGCTTATATAGTGTGCTCGGTCTTTGACCATTGATAAGGACTTAGCGTTTTCGCAGTGGCCAGCGGAACGTTATTCCGGATGCGCACACTAGGTGTTCTAGATGTGCGCGTCCCCGCTGGGGCGCCGCCAACGCCAAGCGATAAGAGTGTTTACATAACAAAACTGTTGCATCCTTGAGCCTCCGGTTCTAGATGTACCCTTGTCCGGTTAGTGGCTGACGCTACAGATCTTTATTTATGAAACTATACAGTCTGTATCTGTAATGATACAGATCTAATTGCCTATCGTACCTATCATATGTTTGAAATTGGTAGTAAAGATTTTGGTAAATCAGCTTATGACTCAACATCTCCTCTTGTTTTGTATACTCGTAGCAAAAGAAAAATTAATCAAAATGAATCTGTATTTATTTGGGTTAAAGGTAAAGGTGCAAGTGAATATGTAAAATTTGTAGCTGATTGTACTGTATATTTTCATAAATAAAGATCTGTAGCGTCAGCTACTAACCGGACAAGGGTACATCTAGAACCGGAGAAAAATTATTAACAAATTTCAGAAAAATTGGACGATTTATCCAAGAGAAAGAGTGGCACAAATTGAGCAAGTCAATAACGTGTTGGTACACCTCTGGTCTTTATGTTTTTATGACGCGCTGGTACACCTCTGGTCTTAATGTCGTTATGTAAGCAGTTATTCAGCTTAGCACTGACTGAGAGAGTTGTCGGATGCCCTGCTGTAGGGTCATTGTGCCAAATTCTGTCCAATGGAGCGTCACATACTTAAAATCCCGAGCTGATTAGAGGGCCCTGCCCATAATGCTCCAAACGTTCTCTGTTGGGTGGGATCTAGAGTAGTTGCTGGTCAATATAGAGTTTAGCAGGCACTAAGACAACCACCAGAAACTCTCACCACGTGCGGGCGTCATCTTGCTCAAAAGTAAGGCCAGGATGGCTTGGCATGAAGAGCAACAAAACGGGGTGCACAATATCGTCGATATACCGCTATGCTTTAAGGCTGTTGCCGATTACAACAAAGGGTTCCTGCTATGAAAAGAAATGGCACCCCAAAGTATCAGTCCGGGTTATCGGGTGGTATGGCGTGTGACAGGCTAGTGTCCCATAACTGTCCAGGGCGTCTTCAGACACGGCTTCACCATGGAAATTCATTGACTGGAGTGGAATTGTCTTCAGTGATCAGTCCCGCTTCGAACTCAGTCCCGATGACCAGCGGTAACGTGTCTAGAGACGCCACCGACAGGGGTGGGATGCCAATCTGACTGTCGCCCACCACACCTCCGTACAACCCTGAGTGATAGTCTGGGATGCCATGTCTTTCCATAGCAGGATCCGTTGGGTTGTCATCCGCCGCACCCTTACAGCACCCCGTTTTATTGCCCTTCATGGCAAGCCATCCTGGGCGTACATTTCAGCAAGATAATGCCCTCCTGCACACGGCAAGAGTTCCAATTCAATGTCTTCATCTCACCGCAACTGAGAACGTTGAGAACATTGTAACCATTCTCTGTACATGTACGTCATTTCTACCGATTTCCGTCTCATTCGAATAATTCCTTCGTGGTGCGTCCTTTTCTTTTTGTTTCAGAGTGTATAATATTTTGCTATCAAAAGAATCTTTTTATTACCAAACGAAAATTCCACACAGGTTGAAAATACTTGCTCAAAACTGCATCAATTGACACTTCATGGCGGCTTCAAATTGTGTGCCGCATGGGGCCTCGAGCCTGAAACCTCTGTCCTTGCGAGCAAGGGTACACGGTCTGAGCTACATTTTTAAAAATTATTAACAAATATTTATTTGGGTTTTGGGATAGGGCTATTACTTGATGCATATTTTACAGACAAAAGAAACCATACATCCGCCTGCTTCTTGCGTAAACAGGACCATAAAAATCTACCGCAAAGTCTGTGATCAAAAATTTGAGCTCAGCACAGCACACATATTTGGCCACTAAGCTAGTAACACTTTTTGAGCAAAGCCATTGATGGCATATCTTAATTCTTAAAATATCCATACTGTTGTCCGTAAGCGCATGTAAACTGTGGTGTCTTTGACTGGGAACACTCAATTCCTTTGTGGAATGAACAGGAAATTTGTAAGTCCTCTTTTAATATCATACAGACTTCTAGGCATTAGGAGACAAAAAAGAACAAAATACAAGAAAAACAGCTTTAGCCGTCAGAAACAACAGAACAATATGTCCTTCCACTCAGTCACAAAAGGGTTCCTCAAATGCATTGTCTTATTTTTGAAACATTGCGTTGCCCGACGCTTACTTCCACTGCTGAAGTTGTCACATGTAATAGAAAAAAGTGTGCGCGTATTCCACATATTCACTAGAGTTCCACTTGTATCGGTGCATGACATAAAGGCATTGAAACATCGTCCACATCATTCCGCGTCAGATTGTCATTACTGTGTATTGCGATACGAAGCTAGGCTTCATCCGGTGGGTCACGTGGTTCATCCGCCGACATAACAATAGTTTGCTTCTCAACCGTTTAACAGATCATTGAATTCTTTGACTCTGAACACAGAGATTGGCGAGATTTATTTGTTCTCGTTTGTGTTTTTTGGTATTCCAGACAAGAGTTTGCATTTTGTTTATCAACTTATACGTTGCTTGCCTTGTCTACTTTGGACTGCGCGCTGTTGCTGTTTTGTACCTTCGCAATGAAGATTTCGACGACTATTGCTTATGGATAAGTCCAGAATAATATTGAAAGACTGTCCTAGGTGGCTGAAAGCTCTTCATTGGTTAAAAAACGATGCGTTTCATCTGCATAGGGCATCATCAGGTTATCTAGAAGTCCAACGAAAAATTGACGTAATAAATAACCAGGGGTGGTCCTATCCCCAGAAAAAGCTGTAGATAAGGCCCTGGAGCAAATCGCTGGTTGCCAATCCGCGCTCACATATTCAGAGTATTAGAATTAGAAGCGACTGATGACGCTTTTGAAGATAACCGTCACTATGTGGCGCCAAATGCTGGGACAAAGCCATCATCGAAAAATCATTATAGTAGAGAGAAATTCTCATAAGCGAGCTGCAAACATGTTGAAAGAGGAAATAAATAGTAAAAATATTATTCTATACCCCTGTCCAATAGTTGAGGCATAGTTCCCAAGTATGCAAATGTATTACAATGAAATAGAAGAGATTTAGGAACAGAAAGAAAAAATGCGGTAGAAATGCGTAATACAATAAACAGAGTGGCGTAGCTGCCAAACAGTAAGAAGGCAAAGCAAAAATACAACATCCAGACCTAGCGTACATACGGGGAGCGATCGTAAAAAAATAAAGAGAGAGAGAGAAAGCATAATGACAAACTGAAAGTGCCAGTAATTGTCAAGAGCTTATATGCCAAAACACAATTACTGGCAGGCGCATAATGGAGGGCCCACTACCAGTATAGTTGAAATGATTAAATCAAAAACAGAACCTATTCCAGAATAGTGCTCTCACCGGTCGGAGATTATACGTCGCATTTGTTTTATGCATGTTAGAAATATCTACTTCATTGTGTTTTAATTTTCCACTGTTTTCATTCATGCTTGCTAGCGTCTCCATATTCGCTTCCACATCTATGGTCGCATACTGATATTCCTTATGCTGTGTGTTGTTAGTGACACTGATGCCAATCTCGTGGATTGAATTCGTGTTATTGTACGCTTAGCTGCTTTGCATTCCGTTCCCTTGCTCTTCGGCGATAGATTCACTAGCGCTTGCTCTTCCACTTCCGTAGGCGCATTCTGTTCCGCATCACGTATGTTGTTAGAGGTGCTGATAGCAACTTCATTGACTGATTTTTCATTGTCAGCATTATCGCTCACCATATCCCTCCCTCGCTCTTGGGCGACAGTTTCTGCAACATCCTAATTCACATTTCTCCCGCTTTCAGGCCATTATGTATTCACTGTGCTGTCAATTCTTCCTAACAGAACAGTTGGATATGTCATTACTGCTGTTAGAGTTTTGTAAATTAGCAATCGTACAGGGCGTTTACGGAAACCCTATCCCCAAAATTGTTGGAGCATGTGGGGAGTTCATCCCTGCGGCCGTAGAGAGTCCCATAAGATGGTATGTCCTTTTATAATTCTGCTTTAGCTATTCAGTTGCCATATACCAGTCACTTACCACCCCTATAGTTTTCAGACCACACCTCTTCTCTGATAGCATGATAAACTATCGTTCGAACGTTAAATTACAGACTCTCACAGATCGCTAGCCAGTACCTGAATATGTTGTCAAACCTATGCTGACAGACCCATCATTATGGTTAAGTTTTACGCTACCATCAGTGTTCCTGTCTATTCGTTCACAAAACTTCGTTATTTATTCATTTTGCTTATACACAATTCACTGTGTTGTTGATTTGAATAACTGTCACTTCGTTATCAACCAACTTTACATCATCAAACGTCCACTTCCGTAAAGCGAGGGGCTTAGGCTTTTCGGTGTTCCTTTGCAAATTAAATATCAACGTTTTTCTGCTCGAGGAAGACTTGTTACTTACAATTCAGTTCAGACTTCCCTTCAGCACAACCGGCAACCCTCCGCAATGAACAACCGACCCGCTGTACACAGCCGCAATGTACTCCTGCACACTGACAGGGGAAAAAATCGCAACACCAAAAAATTACTAACGTAGATTAATGAAATTAGGACAATATATTTGTATAGATAACATATTTAAGTAATTAACATTGCAAGATCGCAGATCATGTAAGCGGAGATAAGCCATTGCATTTGTGAACTGCTGGTACATTAATAACCGGTGTGGCCACCAGAATGTTGAATGAAAGCATGCAAACATCCATGCAAAGTGTTGTATAGGTGCTGGATGTCAGTTAGTGGGAAGGTGTTCCGTGCCTGTTGCTTTTGGTCGGTCGATACAGGAACGGTTAATGCTGTTTGAGGATAACGCTGCAGCTGTCTTCCGAAGATGTCCCGTATGTGCTCGATTGGAGACAGATCCGGTGATCGAGCAGGCCAAAGCAACATGTCGACACCCTGTAGAGCATGTAGGGTTACAACAGGAGTATGTGGGCGAGCGTTATCCTGTTGGAAAACACTCCCTGGAATGCTGTTCATGAATGGCTGCACAATGTGTCGAACCACCAGACTGACGTACAAATTCACAGTCAGGGTGCGTGGGATACCCGCGAGAGGGCTCCTGCTGTGATACGAAATCGCATCCCAGAACTTACCTCCAGGTGTAAGTCCAGTGTGTCTATGATACAGATAAGTTCATTGCAGGCAAACGCACAGCCATCACTGACACCGAGGCAGAACCAGCTTTCATCAGCAAACGCAACAGACCTGTGCGCTGCACTCAAATGAACTCTCGCTTGACATCATTGAAGTCGGAAATGGTGGTGACCTGGTATCAGTGAAATATGTGTGTGTGTGTGTGTGTGTGTGTGTGTGTGTGTGTGTGTGTGTGTGTGTGTGTGTTGGGGCTTATGGGCGCTCAACATCGAGGTCATCAGTCCCCTGACACACATTAAAAGGAACGAATGTGGACAGACCTAAGAAAACTAAAGCACACACTCAAAGAAAGCAGGAAAAGGAGGAAAATGCTACATAAGAAAGTAAAACCTAAGGAAAGGGGAAACATAGCAACAAAAATGTCACAGGAAATTGTTATTGGCTGGCCACTTACATAAAAAATGGGCGAGCTTGTCACACAGTGAGCAAATTAAAATCCTCTCCCTAAAATCTTTGTAAAAACATTTGAAAGGGTACAGAACTTTAAAACTTTAACCACATTCGTCCGAGTGTTGCCTAAAAGAGATGGCAGGTCCGCTGGCAAGTCAGCCGCGACCCGCTGGTCAGAAAATAAAACGCAATCCAATAAAACGTGGCGCACAGTGACCTGGACGCCACAAGCACCACACATTGGAGGGTCCTCTCGCCGGAGAAGGAAGCCATGCGTCATAGGGCTGTGGCCTATTCGAAGCCGAGTGAGGAGAACCTCGTCCCGTCGATGGGGCTGAAAGGAAGTACACCACACACGCGTTGTGGGCTTGACTATACGGAGCTTATTGTCAGTCACTTCCAGCCACTCATCCTCCCACCGACGCATGACCCGTGAGCTCAACAGCGAGGTGAGTGCGTGCAAGGGGATAGCACACTGAGATACTTGTGGATCGAGACACGCCTTCTTCGCTGCGAGATCTGCCCTTTCATTCCCAGCAATGCCGACATGCCCCATAACCCAGCAAAAAGCTACAACCTTACCCAGTCGCTGTATCGGAGGAGGGCATCCTGGATGGTCTGGACAATTTTGTCTATGAGTGAAGGGCACTGAGTGAATCGGAACAGACAAGAAATTTAGGAGAGGAAGAATGTCTCATGTGCTCCAGTGCCCGCAAGATCGCAGACAATTCTGCATCAGTGAAATACACGCTATAGGGCGTCTGGCTCGGAGCTGTGGTTGAAGTAACCGATTTGTGTTTTGTGTCACTGTGGTAGCAACTACTGCTCAAATTGCTGCTGCAGATGCAGTATGATGCGCCACAGCTATACGCCGTACACGATGTTCGTCCCTCCGGGTAGTGTCACTTGGCCGTCCGGACGCCGGTCTTCATGCGAGCGTACATTCTTGTGACCGTCGCCACCAATCATGTGCAGTGGCTACATTCCTGCCAAGTCTTCCTGCAGTATCGCAGAAGGAAAATCCAGCTTCTCGTATTCCTATTACATGACACCGTTCAAAATCAGTGGGATGTTGATAATCACTTCTTTGCCGCCTGAAAGGCATTCTTGACTAACATCAACTCACCACGTCCAATCTTAAAGGCAACTAACCTCACGGTTGTTACAGCGTGTATTTAAATCAAACCTGATTTACCTCCTTATAGTGACGCTATAAGGGCCACTCTAATGTGACTGGTGTGGTATCTGAAGAGACATCATCTTTGAGATGTAGAAACACGCATACCAATCTTCGTTTAAGTCACGATTTTTTCCCTTAATGTATACACCACGTGGTTATATTTAATGTGCAACTACTATTCCTATTACATGACATCGTTCAAAATCAGTGGGATGTTGATAATCACTTCTTTGCCGCCTGAAAGGCATTCTTGAATAACAACAACTCACCACGTCCAATCTTAAAGGCAACTAACCTCACGGCTGTTACAGCGTGTATTTAAATCAAACCTGATTTACCTCCTTATAGTGACGCTATAAGGGCCACTCTATTGTGACTGGTGTGGAATCTGAAGAGACATCATCTTTGAGATGTAGAAACACGCATACCAATCTTCGTTTAAGTCGCGATTTTTTCCCTTAATGTATACACCACGTGGTTATATTTAATGTGCAACTACTCACAGAAGACCTGTGTGAGCTGTATTTACCGTTTGGCAGCGAAACGTGGTAGATATTGTAGTGCGTTAATACGGGATCGATTTACGCTGGAAAATACTGTGACTGCAAAAAAGACGTTTGGAAATGTTTCCATATGTAATGGATTAGGAACGGGAACTGGATAGAAAAAGTCAAACAAGTGAGAAAGGCGTATTGGTGTTTTTTTTTATTAACGGGTGCTTACAAAATTTGTTCAGTATGAGCACCGGAGACTCGACGACATGCTGCATCCACAAAACGAGCCGGCCGGTGTGGCCGAGAGGTTCTAGGCGCTACAGTCTGGATCCGCGCAACCGCTACGGTCGCAGGTTCGAATCCTGCCTCGGGCATGGATGTGTGTGATGTCCTTAGGTTAGTTAGGTTTAAGTAGTTGTAAGTTGTAGGGGACTGATGACCTCAGAAGTTAAGTCCCATAGTGCTCAGAGCCATTTGAACCATTTTGAACCACAAAACGATGTGATCAGCTGTTGCTCGTAACATTTCCGATGAAATCTAAGAAAAATGTTCCTGTATACTGCACTCCAGCAGAGACCGAACGTGTGCCTGGTGAACACTTTCTTTGGTGGTATCCCCAAAGACAAAAGTCACCTGGATTCAGATCAGATGATCTTGCAGGAAATGCATCTGGAAAACCTCTGGAGATAACACGTTCATAGAAGGCTGCATTAAGCAAATCTTTCACTGGCGAGCGACGTAAAGCGTTGGCCCATCTTGCATGAAAGTAGTGGTTTCCACACAGTTGCGCTCTTCCAAAGCAGGAATCGCATGCAGTACAAGGAAGTCTCGATAGTGTGCAGACGTCACGGTATACCTGACAGGCCTTCTGGGTGTTTTCTGTTAAAAGAGAACGGACCGAGTGTAAAGGTGCTTGTGAATCTTCACTACACAGTCACATACGGCGAGTGCAATGGCTCTTCGTGTTTAACACGGTGTTTAACAATACCCCAAATAAGGCTGTTCTGTGTGTTCACTGCACCGTTTAGTGCAAAATGTGCTTCGTCACTCGATAGAGTATTGCCCAACTACATCTAATCAACTTCAATCAGTGCCAGAAACTAAAGGGCAAATTCAGAACGTTGCTGCGGATCATAAGGTTTCAGCTGTTGCACAGTCTGAATCGTCTATGGGAACCAGTTCAATACAGATCACAACACTTACCGTACTGTTGAGCATGACACTACTCAAACACTAGCAGTCTCTGTGCCACGTGCTGCATGGTCAGTTAGAGCAACAGCAATCTTGTCAACAACTTTCACCAGCATAGGATGCATTCCTCTTCCAGGTGCCACACCAAGTTCATCCGTGTTTTCGAATTTCGTTATCATCTTCCTTAAACCACTTAATAACACCGGTCCTCCTTAGAGCTTTCAGTTGGTGAGACTGCTGTCGTTCACATATAACAGTTTCACTAATAGTGCACGTTCTCAGTGTACAGGGCCAGATTTGCATCTGGTGGCCACAATTAGAACTAATTTTTTTCCAGGATAAATCGGTTTCTTGTTAAATATAACCACCCAGTACTAGCATGACATACTGTTCACGCCCTCACATCTGTACTTCGCTAGTACTGCTCTCACACCTTACAAGCTTCAGCATGCACCCTGCTGCAGGGTAAAAATTCACACTGCATCGATTTTCTAAACTACAGTTGTGGTGTGCGTACTGTAAGCCCTTTGGTACACGCACCATCAGATTATTTGACTTGTCGCTCTAACGAAGTAGGCGAGTGTCAGCAATATGTCTCGTGGTCTTATCGTGGCGTGTTTATCTTCTGCCCTTAGGACAGACGATAGAAATGCCACTTGCACGCTTAGAGTAGCAGATTGACGGTGACCGGCTTTAAACAGAACTTGATTAATTTTCACACATATTTATTAAAATAATAAAAAGCATAGAAATTACTTAACTTGCTTCTGGATGCTATTTACAATTGACAATCTGAAGTTCCTTTGGTCTTGGTACATTAATCTTATTCTTACATATCTCTGATACTTGACAAAGTGCCTATTCATTTATCTTCCTGGCTATGTACAGGAATATGATAATCTTATTAAGTGCATACTGAGACTTGACTATAAACTGGTACAGACTAATGCTGACTAATGCAGACTGATGCAGACTAATGCAGACTGACTAATCGGACGTCTGTACACTCATTATAATACCTCGCGCGTTCAGGTATGACTGCGCGAGTGTGATACGCGAGGAGAAAAGGTTCTACGTTAGCAGCAATCTCAATGGCTGCGTTACATATTAATACGCAGATCGGCAGAAGCAGAATTTGGTCCGTCTCTAAGACAGCGCCATCTCGTAGTGGAGACGGACGAGCGCTGCGCCTGCGCTGTTGTGCTTAGCGGGGCGCGCTCTATTGGGAAAGTTGTGTATGCGCTGACTATGCGGAACTATGTACAGAACAACAGTGGTAGGATTTCTGCTTTTTTATCAACAGTCAGGCACATTTATGATTATTTGTGAATTTGCTGCTTCAGTGACTGCAAGTTAATTTGAACTATTTCTTGGAAAAAATAGAGCAGCTTTTAGTAAACTATGCAGGGTTTTGAATACAAATATTTCAAAGTGTCTGAAATGGAATGTTTTTGACGTATATCAGTGAGGCTTGCCTGCTGTGCTGGCGTAAGCTGGCGCCAGCACACCAGGTGGCAAAGAGGTTGCGCTAAGATAGACAAAGGCCAAAAACAGTCTCCTGCAGGCAACGCGCCACCAACGCCCTCTCTGCCGCCAGTATTTAGATGGCCGCCGCGGACCGGAGGGCCAGTCTGTCGCACCCGGCGAGTTGCAGGCTGTCATCAGTCACAGCGCAATGGGAGTCGCAGTAGCAGTTAGCCCCGCCGCTAGCTCAGAGACAGGCAGCACATTGCGACCAGCGGAGTGTATGAGCAGATTTTGTACTTCACCAGTAGTGAGGCTAACGTGGACTGGAACGGAAGAGCTTGTACCACAATGAGTTACGTAATTTTCTATTCTTATGAATAAAGAACCCAGTAAATATTTGCTTGCAGTTCGTGTTATAGATAGAGGATACCAGCCACCAAACAACATCCTCTCCTTGCTCCCATGGTACAGCTCTACAGAGACAACGAGACGACATAAAACTCGCTGTATGCTGCTAGCTGGATATCTTGGTGCCTTGTGCTTACGCACGTTAACTTCCGCTAGAAAATGGTGCCAGAGCCGAAATTGACCAACAGTGGAAAACCAATATATGTACAACAATTAATGAAAGTGTATTTTGGCCCCGCATGCCACTGTTATCTCCTCTCCCAACCACCTCCCCCCTCCCCCCCCCCCCCCCCCCCCCCACAGCTACGTGAGGGTTGTATGGTGTGCTATCCTTTCACTTCTATGTAAGATGGAGGTTTTGGGTTCGAAGGCATGAGCATCGAAAGACGGCGTCACACCTATGGACTTCTTACAGAAACGCGTTGAAGTAGGTGGAATCGATTGTCGAAGTAATCGACAACGTTCAAAATGCCCCTTAATGTTCTAGAATGTTCTAGAACGTCGGAGAACGTTGTAGAAAGTTGTAGAATGTTCCAGAACGTTCAAGAACTCTCAACAAAGTTCCAGATAAGGTTGTGTATTGCCAATGACGGAACGCATACGACAGTATACTTTTGGAAATCGATTAGAGCGGATCAAGGAAAAGTGAAAGTGAAATAAATTTAAGGAAAACTCAATTAGTCAGTCAACAGTACATTAAGGCTAATTTTAGTGTGTTAAACAATATTAACATTTAATAGGACTCCGAAACGTAAAACACGGGAAAAAAATCTTGCCTGTAGTGAGTTGAAAAGAAAGAAACAGAAAGATGAGCGAAGAAATGAAACAAATGAGGAGAGAAATCATATTTTATTTCACGAATGAAAATCAAGACCTAGTGAAGTGGGTATTTTTCAGATAGTAAACAATAATTGTAGTCAAAAGAGGAAATTATTCTCACTTCAGATATAGCAAGTTCGTAAAATCACGAGTAGGCAGTTTCAGTAGACGACCAGCTGGACTGAATCCACTCTTCATGGAGCTGTGCAGTGTGTGTTGCTACACTTGCTACCAGGAGGTTAACACGCGACAGGGCCCTGTCATCGGTACACCACGAGTCGCCAATTCGTGACTTGTTAGTTGACGTGCTACCACTGTAAAATTTGTTTTGGAATCATTCGAGCGCATAGATGCGTTCAACACATAAATTTGTAAGCAGATCTTCTTGAAATGCTTCGTTATAAGGATACTGTGACCAAATTTGGATATGCATGCTTGTTGGGAAGCCATCAATCACTACGAAAAGACCGATCGAGAGGTCGACACCACTTTCTAACACGCTTAAAGTGCGCAGTTATACCGTACTTGGTAAGTGGTGACGCATGTTCGGCCAGCAAATGAGGGACTAAAAAGACCTGGCGGCTACTACAGGTGTAGTCGCCACATTTTATTTGCTTTGCAGGAGCAGGAGGCGGAGGAAGAAGAGGAAGAAAAATAGGAGGAGGAGGAGGAGAGGCGGGACTTGATCGTGAGGTGGGGAAGGTGGCCAGGGTAAAGAAATGTGTGCGAATTCGGCAGAATAAGCTACACGTCAGTAACTGTAGCCATGGGCGTCTCGGCTGGAATGTTTTCAGATGAGAGGAATTGCCTCATGGCGCTTCCAAATCAGTAAATTTCTCTAGGTTCTTTACGGCCTATTGCTGTCCATTAGCGACACATTTGTGACTTCTAAAGATAAGGAATAGTTTAATAATGACGAGCCGCGCAATTCTCCACCCACCCCACACCCCGCCATCGTATCGTAGAACATTCCCAATCGTTAGCGCCAGTGTGACGCTAACAGCTAGCAATACCAGGCGTTTCCTGTTTATCTGTGCGATTTCAAGAGTGTGACAAAATTTAAGGACCGGGGTACTGTTGTTTATATGCTCCATTTATATACTCTACTGGCCATTAAAATTGCTACACCAAGAAGAAATGCAGATGATAAACGGGTATTTATTGGACAAATATATTATACTAGAACTGACATATGATTACATTCCACGCAGTTTGGGTGCATACATCCTGAGAAATCAGTACCCAGAACAATAACGTAATAACAGCCTTGATACGCCTGGACATTAAGTCAAACAGAGCTTGAATGGAGTGTACAAGTACAGCTGCCAATGTGGCTTCAACATGATACCACAGTTCATCAAGAGTAGTGACTGGCGTATTGTGACGAGCCAGTTGCTCGGCCACCATTGACCAGACGTTTTCTGTTGGTGAGAGATCTGGAGAATGTGCAGGCCAGGGCAGCAGTCGAACATTTTCTGTATCCAGAAAGGCCCGTACAGGACTTGCAACTTGCGGTCGTGCATTATCCTGCTCAAACGTAGGGTTTCTCACGGATCGAATGAAGGGTAGAGCCACGGGTCGTAACACATCTGAAATGTTACGTCCACTGTTCAAAGTGCAAGAGGTGACCGAGACGTGTAACCAATGGCACCCAATACCATCACGCCGGATGATACGCCAGTATGGCGATGACGAATACACACTTCCAATGTGCGTTCACCGCAATGTCACCAAACGCGGATGCGACCATCATGATGCTGTAAACAGAACCTGGATTCATCTGAAAAAATGACGTTTTGCCATTCGTGCACCCAGGTTCGTCGTTGAGTCATCTCCACTGCTAGTGATACGAGGCCGTTGGGATCCACCACGGCGTTCTGTATTACCCTCTTGAACCCACCGATTCCATATTCTGCTAACAGTCATTGGATCTCGACCAACGCGAGCAGCAATGGCGCGATACGATAAACCGCAATCGCGATAGGCTACAATCCGACCTTTATCAAAGTCGGAAACGTGATGGTACGCATTTCTCCTCCTTAGACGAGGCATCACAATAACGTTTCACCAGGCAACGCCAGTCAACTGCTGTTTGTGTATGAGAAATCGGTTGGAAACTTTCCTTATGTCAGCACGTTGTAGGTGTCGCCACGGGCGCCAACCTTGTGTGAATGTCATGAAAAGCTAATCATTTGCATATCACACCATCTTCTTCCTGTCGGTTAAATTTCGCGTCTGTAGCACGTCATCTTCGTAGTGTAGCAATTTTAATGGCCAGTAGTGTAATAAAAGAGGCACTGTCGTCATTTACATAAATTAACATAGCAATTAATGCAATAATTACTGTCAAATTCACGTCGTCTGCGCAGTTAATTTTCACTCTGCATCCACCAAGTGCGTTTATTTTTTATTTCTTTTTAAGTTGTCAGATGTAGCCTTATAGCACTAATAAGCCGAAGCAATTAGCAATATCATTGTATGTACTTCATCCAGTGCGTCGATGTGATGGTTCTCGTACCCGTCTGCGATGATGGAGGAACTCAAGCCACAAAATAAACTCTCAATCACTGAACGCTGCGTACTCAATGATGACTCCCTACCCGGAGGCGAAGTCCAGAATCGATAAGTTCACAACAGTACAGTGCATAACCGTTCCAACTATAAACTCTTTTGAGAGCAAAGACATCAAATCCGTCTGTACCAACAAAAGCCGATACTGAGCGACCGTCGAATACGGACGCTCAAAACGGAAGACTCCCTTCTCTCCACCGCCGTCATCCCAGCAAAGCTCAGCTCCCCTCCCTCGTAACTGCAGAAAGCGAATCATATTCTCGAAACCACGGAATATTGTCCCTCTCTACAGATTTTTCCGAACGCCGAGCAACCATATTTTAGTCTTTTGCGAGGACGTACCTATCCCCTTTTTTTAGGAATACATACAAAGGTACGCTTCTGAGAGTAAAAATCCTCGGAAATAACCCAGCCTACATGATTTCCGAGGTGACGCTTCCTCGTTCCTCTCTGCTGCGTCCAAGGTTTTCAGAGTTTCCGAAGTATTATCCGGTTACCCTTCCAGCCCCGCTACAAAACCGGCCAGCTGCCGCTTCAGCACTCAGGTGCCCCGACCGCCCGTCTTCGCTACTTCCTGTGTCAAGCAGGACCAACACACCTGTGCGGGATTTTCCGCCCAGGGCTTGAGTTGCGCCTGCCATTTCATTTCCACTGGCGTTCCAACCTCTACTAGTATAGGCAATCATTCATTACGCCGTTTTGATAATAAAGACGCTCCGTCACCTTTCACGCAATAAACGTCGCCAACTATTTACGAGGTGTAAGTGACAATGTCAGTCTTCTTCAAATATTCATATATACGATGTACAAACTATCAAATGCTACCTAATTCCGGTTGTAAATCACGGCAAAGTATGTAGATGAGTGCTTGTAAGGTGCGAAATTATATCCACCTTACAAACTGTCATTGAGGCAACGGAAATGTATTGTAGCAAATTGTGAAATGAAGATGGTTATTCACCCTTTAATTGAAACAAGAACGGACTCACCTCTTGGAGTGATAAGGTATGTCAACTACTTTACAATTCATGAGGGATTATGAAACATATTTCATGGTTACCAAACTCAAACATCTCAATGTATCTAAACAAAAAAAAAAACGTTACTTTAATAAATAATTATAAAAATTGTAGAACAGTTACAGTATTTTATACAATTTGCTCCTATCAAAGTAAGAAATACTCAGGGCCATTACCAAGGTGGAAATACAAGTGAAAAAACAATGCTCAAGCACATGCAGTTCATTACACTTGCATCTGACTTGCACAATGCACAGGACAAGGCGCTGCAGATAAAACATCGTGCATTCCCAGTGGTGTGCAACTGTTTGTCGAGAAATCTACTGGAGCTGTTAATCACAGAAAACGTTACTGGCAGAACTGATGGAATGTTCTCCCGGCGACCAGAATTTAGACACTCCCAGATTTTGAAAGACTCTGTCCATGTAAAGGAAAATATCCGATCGCAATGCGTCTAAGGAATCCCTTAGTCCATGTACAAATCAAATATTTGTTTCTCTGATGACAATCTGGAGACTTTCTTCCCATTCCTACTCTTGGTTGGACATATTGAGTTTCCTCGTATTATTAAGATCATGGGCTCTCAGGCACACTACTTTCCACACTTTTGATAAAATGCAAGATGGTCTCTGCTGAAATTCAAAGAATTCAACCAACGAGGATGTCATGGATTTTTGAGTTCCGTTATCCTGTTGTTCAGCTATGAAAAAATGGTTCAAATGGCTGTGAGCACTATGGGACTTAACTTCTGAGGTCATCAGTCCCCTAGAACTTAGAACTACTTAAACCTAACTAACCTAAGGGCATCACACACATCCATGCCCGAGGCAGGATTCGAACCTGCGACCGTAGCGGTCCCGCGGTTCCAGACTGTAGCGCCTTTAACCGCTTGGCCACCCCGGCCGGCGTTCAGATAGATCAGTTTGTCTAGTTTTGCATGTGATCAAAGTCAATTCCTACACTACTGTCCATTAAAATAGCTACAGCACGAAGATCACGGGCTACAGACGCGAAATTTAACCGACAAGAAGAAGATGCTGTGATATGCAAATGAATAGCTTTTCAGAGCATTCACACGAGGTTAGCGCCGGTGGCGACACCTACAACGTGAGGAAAGTTTCCAACCGATTTCTCATACACAAACAGCAGTTGACGGGCGTTGCCTGGTGAAACGTTGTTGTGATGCCTCTTATAAGGAGGAGAAATGCGCACCATCACGTTTACGACTTTGATGAAGGTCGGATTGTAGCCTATGGCGATTGCAGTTTATCGTATCGCGACATTGCTGCTCGCGTTGGTCGAGATCCAATGACTGTTAGCAGAATATGGAATCGGTGGCTTCAGGAGGGTAATACGGAACGCCAATCTGGATCCCAACGGCTTCGTATCGCTAGCAGTCGAGATGACAGGCATCTTATCAGCATGGCTGTAGCGGATGGTGCAGCCACGTCCCGATACCTGAGTCAACAGATGGGGACGTTTGCAAGACAACAACCATCTGCACGAACAGTTCGACGACGTTTGCAGCAGCATGGACTATCAGCTCGGAGACCATGGCTGCGGTTACCCTTGACGCTGCATCACAGGCAGGAGCGCCTGCGATGGTGTACTCAACGACGAACCTGGGTGCACGAATGGCAAAACGTCATTTTTTCAGATGAATCCAGGTTCTGTTTACAGCATCATGATGGTCGCATCCGCGTTTGGCGACATTGCGGTGAACGCACATTCGAAGTGTGTATTCGTCATCGCCATACTGGCGTATCACCCGGCGTGATGGTATGGGGTGCCATTGGTTACAAGTTTCGGTCACCTCTTGTTCGCATTGACGGCACTTTGAACAGTGGACGTTACACTTCAGATGTGTTACGACCCGTGGCTCTACCCTTCATTCGATCGCTGCGAAACCCTACATTTCAGCAGGATAATGCACGACCGCATGTTGCATGTCCTGTACGGGCCTTTCTGGATACAGAAAATGTTCGACTGCTGCCCTGGCCAGCACATTCTCCAGATCTCTCACCAATTGATAACGTCTGGTCAATGGTGGCCGAGCAAGTGGCTCGTCACAATACGCCAGTCACTACTCTTGATGAACTGTGGTATCGTGTTGAAGCTGCATGGGCAGCTGTACCTGTACACGCCATCCAAGCTCTGTCCGACTCAATGCCCAGGCATATCAAGACCGTTATTACGGCCAGAGGTGGTTGTTCTGGGTACTGATTTCTCAGGATCTATGCACCCAAATTGCGTGAAAATGTAATCACATGTCAGTTCTAGTATAATATATTTGTCCAATGAATACCCGTTTATCATCTGCATTTCTTCTTGGTGCATCAATTTTAATGGCCAGTTGTGTATTAGTTATAACTACTTACTTCTCGACGTAGTCTCCTTTCAGGGATCCTTCTGTTTTTTCCTCCCATCGGGAAAATAGGTTCTGTCGAACTCTGCAAAAAGTAAACTATCATTAGCGCATTTGATGAAACTTTCTTCACAACAAATCGAAGTTTCAAATTAGAGAACTGGAAGACGTCACTTAGGACTGTCTGGTGGTCATGTTGGATGAGGAATCAATTTAAAACCCAGTTTATGAACTTTCCCCATTGTTACCGCTGATGTGTGGGATAGTCCATTATCCTGAAGAAACACCCCTTTCTTGCGCGCCAGCCTTGGTTCTGTTTTCAGCCAACGCAAGTTCCAAACAACAATGAAGTACAATAGGGTCCAGTTATGGTTCTGTCTTTTTTCCAATTAATCTACGAGGATTATTCCTTGGGAATCTCAGAAACTTTGGCCGTCATCTTAGTGGCCATCATCTTACCAGCTAACAAAATGCTCTTCGCCTTCTTCGGTTCACTTTCACCAGCCTTTGTCCATTGTTTTGACTGCCGTTTTGGCTCTGGTGGGTAAAGATAGATCCAGGTTTTATCTACAGAATTCAGCGCAGAAAAAAGTCTTCCGGATTGCGACGAAACATCGCCAGACATTGCGCTCAAATGTTGCACTGGACGAGGTTTTTGGTTGACTGGGAGGAATGGCGGCACCCATCTCGCACGCAGTATCTTCGAAGCCAATCCTCCGTGCAGATATTACGCATTCGCTCATTTGAGATGCCTACAGTCTCACCATTCTCATGAATTTTATTCGGCGGTCTAGGATTAATACATCAGTGATTTTGTCAGCGGTTTCCTTTGTGGTGGCCTCAGCTGGAGGGCCACAGTGTGCTTCGTCTTCTGTGCTCGTCCGACCACGTTTAGATTCGTAAATCCAAAAGTAAATGATCTCCAGTGAAGATACAATGTCGGCATGAACTTCATTCAGTTCTGTTTTCATTTGTGCAGCAATCCAACGCTGCAAAATGTTGAATAACAGCAGGATACTCGGTTTCCCCGTTTTTAAGTCGCAGCCGACACACTGATCAATTCAGACGGTTGTGAACAGCGAACTGTACGCTGTACATTGTTGGAATCCTTTATACGATGCTTGGAATAATCGAGCTTGCCAGCCGTGTTTCGTGGAAATTTACATGACTTATAACAAAAAACCCGTATTGTTGTGAATGTAGCACCTACTCTAGACAAATAACGCGGCCGCTGGCGCGCGCATCCTGTAATCTAACTCAAACGATTTTGCAGATACTATTCAGAAGAAATATTTGATTTTTGCCTTGTTTGCAGCGTTATATGTCGGCTTCGTGTCGAAGTGCCCATCATCTCGCTATTGGTCATACTTATTGTCATACACACATTTTAGTAAGACACTGCAAACTTATAAAAGTCTGTAACGAAAAATAGGAATCGCTATGATTTTGCATTTGGTGCATAGTATACCATATGTTGATTCGTATGAAATTTAGCTAATATTTTCTTTAGACTTGGGAGGAGATCCCTATTCACTTCCGATGTCACATCTGCGAGGATGAAATATTCACATTTCTCATATCTCCTAAACCGATCGAGACATCGAAACGAGATTTTGGCGAATGGTAGCACACAAGGAGGAGAATATTTTGCCAGTTCGTAAACACACGAAACTTTCTTAACCATGGCGATATGGTTCAAATGGCTCTGAGCACTATGGGACTTAACATCTGTGGTCATCAGTCCCCTAGAACTTAGAACTACTTAAACCTAACCAGCCTAAGGACATCACACACATTCATGCCCGAGGCAGGATTCTAACCTGCGACCGGAGCGGTCACGCGGTTCCAGACTGAAGCGCCTTTAACCGCACGGCCACTCCGGCCGGCCATGGCGATATATCAGTAGTTATACTTCCCTTTTTTTTACTCCAGGGACTGTAATTTTTTAAATTATCAACAGCTAGTGAAACAAGAGTTTCCACGTATGCAAATAAACATGAAATTCACCTCTTATGTTATTGCAAACCGATACAATGAGGTTTTTCTTAAGCCATTTAACTTTATGGTAGCCAATTATTTGTTTAATGAGGCACTCTTTTTCAGAATTCCCTCGCAATAGCTGCTGTAAGATGAATTTACGCAAATTATACTGTTTTGGCAAAGGAAGTACAATTAAATCTGTGAACAAGAGAAATGTGGCCGTTACTCATAAATTGTGCTGCCTCTTCGAATGAGAAAAGGTTAACAGTTCACACAACAATAAATTGCCAATTCTGTTGGAATTTTGGTTGAATCCCAGTAATCCATCGCATTTTTAACACTGAGCGACTGGAATGGAAAGTTACCAAAGGATTGTATTCCTTTTCGTGATCTGAGCAGTAAGTATCAAAATAATGACGAGCGTTTCCTGCAGGCAGAATGACAGGCACATGCCAGATGCTGGTTTCTCACCTACAGCTTGTCAAACTGACATGTCATTCGCGAATAAAATATGTGTTATTGAGAAAAATAAACAAATTATCTGTCGCACAACACAATGGGCAGTGTATTGTTAGTAGCTGAGAATAATGCGCGCGACAGGAATACAGACGCTAACCATGTGTGCCCTGTGAGCGAGTGTTCACGTCGTTTGAAAAACATTGTCATGAAAGTAGATCTGCCTTTGTCAGCAATTAATTTCAGGATACTCATACTTTCGGACCAATAGCGACAATTTTTTTCATTTGTGTAGCCTGTAGTATAATTAGTTTATTACTGCTGAAATGCTTTTTCTCGTTATGGTGAGAGAATTGAAATATTGTTTTTCGTGAGGGTTTCTCGACTGTTTCTAGCTTGCAGTGGAAATGTGATGTCCATATGTACGTAGTATAATGTCTTTTATTACATCCATATCCAAGTAATGATAGTGACACTTAAAAACTTCATATCTTGGACCCTTTTTACCAGGAGTGCAAAGGGGTCATACCTATGGAAACTACGCCTTTTCGACTTTTTGCAATAGATCGTAGACATACGTCAGCATAACAGGCAGCAAGTAGGTTACCATGTTTTACTTTCTTGCCTTGTTTCTAGGTCACATGATTTTATAGTATTCCTTACTTTCTTATTGCCAACGGCCTTGCCGCAGTGGTAACACCGGTTCCCGTCAGTTCACCGAAGTTAAGCGCTGTTGGGCTGGGCTAGCACTTGGATGGGTGACCATCCGGTCTGCCGAGCGCTGTTGGCAAGCGGGATGCACTCAGCCCTTGTGAGGCAAACTGAGGAGCTACTTGATTGAGAAGTAGCGGCTCCAGCCTCTGTAACTGACATACGGCCGGGAGAGCGGTATGTTGACCACATACCCCTCTATAACCGCTTCCAGTGACGCCTGTGGGCTTAGGATGACACGGCAGCCGGTCGGTACCGTTGGGCCTTCATGGCTTGTTCGGGAGGAGCTACTTTCTTATTCGCTACCCGCACGATGAATCGTCTGTCGCTTCTTACGATCTGAAAGCGTGCCACGGCAGAAGATATAATCCCAGTGGATAATGACTCACCAGTTATTGAGCTGTGCATTCTTCTTGACAAAAGCAAAAACAAAACAAAAAACAGTACAGATATATGTAACTGAAAACTGTACTAACGAAAAGAGATGGAGCCCTTAAACGGCGAAAAACGGAACGCTATTCAGTGACAAATAAAATTCAGTATACTATTAGGCCGTATTTTTCGGAAGAGCAATACTTCCACTGTCCATATGCGTCATGCCGAAGTGAGCATATGGCATGACTGCCTCCCGCTCCCCGCCGCACCCTTTATGGTTGTGGCACAGTTTTTCGCGCCGGAGCATACCTCGCTAGCACCTTGGGGAATTTGAGGCGGGGAGCGGAAAAGTAGTCCGGCCACATGCTCACATCGGTACGGCGCATATGAGCAGTGGTAGTATTGCCCATACGATAAATATTGCCTTATTTTATTCTAAATTTTATTGCCTTTGGGTAGTGTTTCGTTTTTCGCCGATTAAACGCTCCTGCTTTCTTCGTTAGTACATTGTACTTTTCTGTTACTTATATCTCTATTGTATTGGTTTGTTCTGTTTTTATTCTGTGAAGAAAAATGCATACTTCAGTAACTGGTCAGCCATTGGCCGCTGGAATTGTATCATATGACTCCGCGATGTTTTCAGATCGCAAGAAGGGACAGAGGGTAGTGAATAAGGAAGCAAGGAATATTATAATATCATGTGATTAAGAAGCAAGGCAGGAAAGTAAAACAAGGTTATCTTCTCGCTGCCTAGTATGCTGGCGTATCTGTACAATCTGTTACAAAAATTTGGAAAGGGGTAATCTCCCAGTAAAAAGCGTCCACTGTGTCACTGTGTCACTGTGATTACTCTGTTATGGATGTAATATGTAATACGACGCACTGTACTACATGCATGTGAATATCACATTCACACTACAAGCTAGAAACAGTCGAAAAGCAGTCACAAATAACAATATTTTAATTGGTTCGCTGTGATGAGAAAAAGCATTTAAATTGTTGCATGCACATTATCAGCATTAATAATGTGATTATACAACAGACTACACGAATGAAGAAAATGGTCGGTATTATTACGAACGTATGAATATCCTAAAAGATTGTCATGATTAGATATATTTAATTTGTTCAAATGTACTGCTGACAAAGGCAGATCTAGTTTCATGAAATGTTTTTCGAACTCTAGCTTTCAAGGCACACATGGCTAGCTTCTGCATTCTTGTCGCGCGCATTATCCACCGCTGCTGACAATACACTGACCACTGTGTTGTGTGACAGATCAATTGTTTATCTTTCTCAATAACAACTATTTTATTCGCTATCACACATTGTCAGTTTGGCAAGCCCTAGGTGAGTAACCAGTATCTGGTATGTGCCTGTCATTCCGCCTGAAGGAACGCTCGTCATTATTTTAATACTGCTCAGATCAGGAGAAGGAATAAAATCCTTTGGTAAGTTTCCATCCCAGTCGGTCAGTGTTAAAAATACGATGGATTACGGTGATTCCACCAAAATTCCAACAGAACTGGCAATATATTTTTGTATTTGTTGTTAACCTTTCCTCATTCGGAAGAAGCATCACCATTTATGAGTAAGAGTAACGGCCCAATTTCTCTTGGTGACAGGTTTAATTGTACTTCCTTTGTCACAGTCTAATTTGCCAAACTCATCTCACAGCAGCTATTGCGACAGAATTCTGAAAAGGAGTGCCTCATGAGTAATTTGCAATCACAGAGCTCAGTAGCTTACGAAAAACCTCATAGTGTCGGTTTGCAGTAACATAAAAGAAGAAATTTCATGTTTATTTTCATACTAGGAAGCTCTTGTTTCGCCAGCTGTCGATAACTCTTAAAAAATTACAGTCACTGGAGTGAAATAAATAAAAAGGGAAGTACTGATATATAGATAAGTACTGATATATACGTAAGAAAGTTCCGTGTGTTTAAGAATTGGCGCCGGCCGAAGTGGCCGTGCGGTTAAAGGCGCTGCAGTCTGGAACCGCAAGACCGCTACGGTCGCAGGTTCGAATTCTGCCTCGGGCATGGATGTTTGTGATGTCCTTAAGTTAGTTAGGTTTAACTAGTTCTAAGTTCTAGGGGACTAATGACCTCAGCAGTTGAGTCCCATAGTGCTCAGAGCCATTTGAACCAGTTTTTTAAGAATTGGCAAAACACTCTCCTCCTTGTGTGCTATCATTCGCCAAACTTTCGTTTCGATGTCTCGAGCGGTTTAGGAGGTATGAGAGATGTTGCGAGTATTTCATTCTCGCGGGCGTGAGATCGGAAGTGAGCGCGCTACATGGGATTCATTTTCTCGAGATCGGAGGCAGATAACCTCCTCCCAAGTGTAAACAAAAATTCAGCATTTTAGCTAAATTTCATACGCAGCAACATATGGTGTAATACGCACCAAACGCAAAATCATAGCGACCCCTAATTTTCGTTGCAAACTTTTTTGAGTTTTGCGTAGTGTCGTACTAAAACGTGTACATCACTACATCACGATAAGAATCGTCATTAGCAAGTTGATGGGCACTTAGTCACGAAGCTGACATATAACGCTACAAGTAAGGCAAAAATCATATATTTTCAGTGAATAGTTTCTGTAAAATCGTTTGAGAAAGATAACAGGTTGCGCGCGCTTCGGTTCAGTCAGCGCAGAGCGTCGCCAGTCGGCGCGTGCGAAGTACGCGTCACGATATGCGCTGCACCCGCGCGACTCCTGCGGCACGTGCGTGTCGCGCTGTAGTGTCGTGCCACGTCACACGTGCTATACGCGTCTCAATTTGCGCCTTGCCTGAGGTACGCACAGCGGCTGCCACTGCCAACAAGCATCCGCCATGCTCCTCGCCTTTGGAAAGACCCCTGGCCCGTGCGCTCCACACGACCTTGCCGGCGGCTGTGTTTACATCTCCTGGCCACGACTTGTGGAGGCTCCGCCCGCCAGAACCGTACTGCGCGCTACCGCGCCCTCCGCGTGTGTGGTCCGCGTACGCCGTGTGGGTCATTATCAACAACACTCGGCAATCGAGTCTGATGGGCCCTCATTTGGACTTGCTATAATTAGCGCGTCTCCGTCCGTCGGTAAACCACCGGCAACCCTCGCGGTCCACCCCGTTCACCCCTTAACAAGGGTGCTTCCATACATGCTTGTTATTTGACCTAATTACGGTATCGTGACGACTAATACACACACAACTGCCTCTATCCACGTTATAACGTATCCTAATTTACAGCGGGGAGTTAAGCGAAAACGAGGCGAGTTTATAATGTATTCGAAGAGATAACTGTACAGCAAAGACAGTACTACTTTTTCTGTTGCTTTTTCTTTAAATTTAGTCGGGCCATCAAAGATCTTAACATAACACCAGAGCTCCATAGCTCTACTGACATAAATTTTTCTTTTTTGTCTGTTACACCTTCTATCATTGTAAATAATGTTTGATTGTATTGATAGCACAAGAGTTTTCGCTTTTTTACTTTGTAAAAACAATGATCTCATGGTTTGACTCCATGCAATGTAGTGTATCTATCATTTAAATTCTTTGTCTCATTTGGAGGGAACAAAACTTAATGTATATAATTGCAATTTTGTTTAAATAATTTTTATAGAATTGCCAATATGTGCAAATGACATGTTTTGTTTAAAGTAACTACTCGCTGTTATGTAAAGACTGATCCTCACTAAGGCCTTTTAGTTATTTTGTACGTAAAAGGTGGTGTGGTTCCCCTCCGGAACGGAACTTACAACGGAACCTCCCCATCGCACCCCCCTCAGATTTATTGTAAGTTGGCACAGTGGATAGGCCCTGAAAAATTGAACACAGATCAATCGAGAAAACAGGAAGAAGTTGTGTGGAACTATGAAAAAAATAAACAAAATATACAAACTGAGTAGTCCATGCGTAAAATAGGCAACATCAAGGAGAGTGTAAGCTCAAGAGCCCCGTGGTCCCGTGGTCAGCGTGAACATCTGCGGAACGAGAGGTCATTGGTTCAAGTCCTCCCTCGAGTAAAAAGTTTAATCTTTTATTTTCCCGACAATTATCAAAGACCAGGCAATCACACATAATTAACTTCGCTCTCCAAAATTTCAGGACATGTTCAGATTTGCTTGGACATATACAGGATTTGACGGTCTACACACGGAAAAATATGAAAACGTTAAAAACATACGTTTTGACAGAGCACAGGGAAAACGGTGCGACTGTGAAACTGTTGCATTCATTTGTTGCAGTTTATGTGACAAACTCTTATGTTTTCAACACTTTTTTGGGAGTGATTATCACATCCACAAGAAAACCTAAATTGGGCAAGGTAGAAGAATCTTTTTACTCATTCGCCAAGTGTAAGAAGTCGACAACATATTACTGTCATGTGACGCACATGCCGTCACCAGTCTCGTATAGAATATACCAGACGGATTATCCCGTGGAGGAATCGGTGACCTATGACCTTGCGATCAAATGTTTTCGGTGCCCATTGAAGAGGCACGTCCTTTCGTCTACTAATCGCACGGTTTTGCGGTGCGGTCGCAAAAAACAGACACTAAACTTATTACAGTGAACAGAGACGTCAATGAACGAACGGACAGATCATAACTTTGCGAAAAGAAAAAAATTAAAATTTTCACTTGAGGGAAGAATTGAACTACGGCCGTCTCGTTCCGCAGCTGCTCACTCTAACCACGGGACCATGACGCCCCTCAGCTCATGTTTTTCTTGATGTTGCCCATCTTGCGCATGGACTACTCAGTTTGTATATTTTGCTTATTTTTTTCATAGTTCCACACAACTTCTTCCTGTTTTCTCGATTGATCTGTGTTCAGTTTTTCAGGGCCTATCCACTGTGCTAACTTATAACTAAATCTGAGGGGGGTGCGATGGGTAGGTTCCCTTGTTAGTAGCGCGCGCAAATTGTGGTTAGCATGGATAGAAAGGTGAACCAAAGTCAGTCGGGGACGAGCTACCAAACTACCATGTGAGCTGGTTCCGAGAGAGCCTTTTCCTGACGCTTCCCAATGCCTCGGATGGATGGATAAAGAGCTGGAACTATTCTGAAATTGGTATCTATCATCGCCACCAAGAAATGGCAGAGGTCAGCAATTCTACCTGCAAATCCACCTACCAACATGCACTCGCGACCACATTGCGCAATCACTGTAATGGAACAGAAGAACTGTAGTAATGTACAGTGAAGGATCAGCTCATTGGATGTTATAGTGTACTCAAATATAAGGTAACTTACACTCGAACTCTTATACCTACCTTGATTTTTTATCCCCAGTCACACACCCACTTAGGGTGCTTCCGATGTCAAAAATGCTTACCGGGTGCCCATATTGTGGAAACAGGGAAGTCCAGTTATTAATTCAATAATGCCACTTGAAGATAGTAAGAAGAAACTAAGTTAAAATTAATGTAGTAAAACTGAGTAATATAGTAAATGATGCTTGCTGAAAATAATTTTTCTATTAAAACTGTTTATTGTTTTTATTTTGTTGCCAACTTCAAAAATGAATGTTCTCAAAACTGTGGCTTATAGGGTTTTGCAAATTAAATGATCACAGTGCAGCCGGTTGAAAATCACCCAAAGATGAGCTATTGTCTTATAACCACGTCAACTTGTATTCAACTGCAGTAAAAGTTGAGAACTATTACTGATGAAAGTTACATGTTCATGCTTGTTAAGGGCTTGTTTCTCTAGTGTATTGAAAGTGTGTTTAGTTCGCTCTACTACAGTGGTCAAGATTAAGGCCCTCCCCCCTCCCCCCCTCCTCCATTGAAAGTAGTTCAAATGCACAAAGTTACTTAATTATAGAAAGTTTCAATTACTCTTGCTATTCAAGTCAAATTCTGTACAATATTGGGTTCCTCTTGTGTATTAAAAGTGCATATTAATGGTGTAACAGGATCCACAGCTTATCTATTGTGCTCATGCGAGATAACGATTAATAGAAAGACCACTATCTATGAAAACAGTAACTTCTTTCTTCAAAGGACAGTGAGAAGTAATTTGTTAGTGAACTCCAAGTAATTTTCATTCTAAGTAGAAAGGTGTTTAGTAGTGAGAGACTTAATGTATGCACAATAACTAATTTTGCTGTGAACCATATCCATATTTCATGTCAGATAGGAATATGCTTGAAAAGTCCAATTTACGATTCTACAGTGAATATTAATAGTAACGTTATTGAGACCATTCAGTTTAACTAAGTCCTCAGGGTAATAGTGTATTTCGTTATCTATTATATTTATGCAAATAGTTTGTTCTGCTCTGTCAGCTCCAACCTTAACGTGAACATATGCAGGTGCCAGTTCATTGCACTCCCGTGTGACAAAGTGTAGACTGTGTTTGCCCATTGAAGTCACTTATTTTCAGTTTATTGAACAAGAATGTTGCTCATTCTTATGCCTAATTAGGCTGGCGACCGTTGTTGTCATCATTTGAACATTGTGGATAGGTAAATTATTGTTTGTTACTGTTTAAATATTTACGTAATTCTAACTTTCACTTCCGATAAGCCACCTCCTCCGTTAGGTATATCACTGTCAACACAACTAAATTCCTTTCAGAGGGTAACACTGCTCTGCTTCTCTACACAGCAATTGCTTTAATAAAAATAGTTTCATTATACGAACTGCCTCCAGCTTTGAGGTTATGGTTTAACAGTAGCGGACGGTAGTGTTATAAGTTGACATCTAGTGCGATATTTCAAGAAAAACAGTCAATAAGACAAAATGAGATTTTCACTCTGCAGCAGAGTTTGCGCTGATATGAAACTTCCTGGCAGATTTAAACTGTGTGTCCGACCGAGACTCGAACTCGGGACCCTTGCCTTTCGCGGGCAAGTGCTCTACCATCTTTTTTTTTTTTTTTTTTTTCTCGGGACCTTTGCCTTTCGCGGGCAAGTGCTCTACCAACTTTTTTTTTTTTTTTTTTAAATTGTTTTAGTATATGAAGGAAGGAAGGAAGGTAGGAGAAACAGAAACCTTTATTATTCACAAAATAAATATAGTACGTCCTGACACATGATAACTGTTCTGGAAGGAACCTCGCTGCCGTCCTACCATGCAGCATGAAATAACAAAAAAATCAAAATGGGGCCACCTCCGGCACCGTAAAGAAAAGTATTTATGGATATGAAAACAAAATTTGAAGTACATCCATTTGCTAACTGTTCAAGCGTGAGTTTTTCGTAGGTCGCATACTCGCATAGTGTTCCTAGTCGATCACATTATTTGGTCGGTTTCACAACGAAAGCACCGCCGCTCATCTTTGCGCACCCGGCACACCCCAAGGATATGGCGGGTCCGCAAAAACCGTTACCAGGAAATTGGCATACCAATCCTTGTACTTTTGTAGCCGTAATAGTTTTGTGTGTCCATCTTGCAAGTATTGCCAGTAATCCAGGACGTTCAGTAAGTTCGTACGTGTGTCTCTATAAATGTAATGGACCGTCATACCTGTGATCCACGCCACTGCGTTCGTCTTATGACGCGGGAAATACTTTTCTTCTGGAAAAAATACTATGTCAGAACAGACTGCTGTATAGATAGTGCGCCGCATGAACGCTATTATTTTTCTTGCGAGAGTCCAGACAGCCAATGCCTCGCCGCAGACCAGCCGATGGTCGTCCGTATCCAGCACGCCGCATCGTTGACACAAGGGCGAATCCGTCAAATGTATTGCGTACTTTTTCTCATTTGTAGGGTATTTTCGGTTGACGACAATGTACCATGTTGACCTGACTGATGTAGGTAGATGGGGGTGGTGGACCGTGCGCCACACCACGTGCCAATTGACAGCTGGACGTTTGCGTTCCACCCTATTCCGGGCGATCTGTCGAAGAAGCAGATGGTACACGTCCTTCGATGTCGACTGTCGGGTCGTCGGTAAACGCTCTCGAACGTAACTGTGTTCCACGAGGAACGTGCGCACATACGTTAAAGGGGGTGATATATGGCCGACACTGACCGGAGGAAGATGCGATGTGGGTACGAGTTCTTCGATGATCGTCCCCGTAAGCGAGTGATTCCTGTTGCGCCACCGTTTGAGCATAGTATTAATATACATGGCACGCGCCTTCTCGTGCACGTTCACTAAACCAACGCCCCCCTCTCGCGCTGGGAGGGTAAGCGTGTTGTACTGTACCTTAAAGAGTTGTCCCAGGCACACATAGTACCCAAAAGCCGCCTGAATCCTCATAGCCATCGTGCGCGTCAAGGGAAGAAGGTGTGTCAGGTGGCACATCATAGGCGCGAGATAAAGGTTGACGAGTAACACTCGCTGCAGCATATCCATCGACCGTAGGGCGTTTAGTCGTACTGCCGTGCGGACTCTGAGTAACAGCTTTCGGTAGTTGTCCGCAGCCGTTCTCGCTGTCTCTTTATGAAAGGTGATACCTAAACAGCGGAGGGTTTCCACCGCAGGTAAGGGTCCTTCCGTTCCTGGTTCTAGTCCACGCCCCACATGCATGAATTGTGATTTTCGGTAGTTGACCACACTTCCAGCTGCCATCCCATACGTCTGTAGCCAATCCAGTGCTGTTTGAGTCTCCCTCTCATTCCGTACGAGGAACACAATATCATCCGCGTATGCTCTGCATTTGAATGATAATTGCCGTAGGGAGATCCCGGTAAGACGGCGGCGAAGGCCTGCGAGGCACGGTTCTAAGGCGATCGCATAAAGGAGGATCGACGCGGGGCAACCCTGTCTCACTGATCTTAAGATCTTAAAATACTCAGTTCTCCCTCCGTTGACCACCATCGCTGATCTGGCGCCGTGCAACAACCGCATCACTGCATTGGTCAATAATGGCGAGACACCCATCCTGTTCATCACCGCCGCGAGGTACACATGATCCACGCGATCAAAAGCATGATCGAAATCTACTGCAACCATCGCCCCCCGGAGGCGGCATGCAGCCGCGAGGGCGACGACGTCACGATAGTCTCCCAAGGCTGTGTGGATATTACTGATGCCGCCAAGACAAGTCTGATCGGCATGTATTCGATTCTCCAGCGACTTTTTGATACGACTTCCCAGGATGCGCATGAAGATCTTGTAGTCACTATTAAGGAGGGTCAAGGGGCGATAATCACAAGGCCGTTTGCCACCACGGGGCTTCGGTATTGGTATCATGAGCCCTTCCGTGAACTGAATGTGAACCGGTACTTCTTGCCGCAGAAGCTCATTAAACATACATAGCCACATCGGTGTCATAATGGTCACAAAGGCACGGTAAAATTCCAACGGGAATCCGTCTGGACCTGGGGACTTGTTGCAAGCACCTCGTGTAATCGCTTCCTCCAGCTCTTCACACGTAATTTCAGATAACCCGTCCGCTTCCCCGTTCACACTCGTCGCGTCGGGGATCTCTTCCAGGACGTTCCCCAGCTCCCTCTGACCCTCCCCGTTGCTCGCATAGAATCTGCTAAAATGATCCGTGAACGCCTGTGCTATGCCCCTCTGTGTTGTAAAACGACGGCCATCGCCGAGATCGATCTCATGTATTAAATTCCTGCGTCTTCGTCGTCTTTCCTTGATCACATAATGCATCGAGGGAACCTCGTTGGGCAGGAAATCCTGCGACCTCGCGCGTATCATCGTACCTGCCATCCTCTGCGTCGCAAGTTGTACCAGCTTCGCCTTAACTCGGTGGACGGCCGTCTGGCGTTCTGGTGTAGGTGGTTGAGCTAACAGTTCCCGGAGAGCCGTAAAGTAAAACTCAGTGGTCGTGCGCTGCCATTGAGAAACCTCCTTCCCGTAACCTATTAACGTCCTCCGTAAAGCTGGCTTCGCGCACTCGATCCACCACTGCAGGACAGAACCGAAAGAATTTCGTCGACGGAGGCAGCCATGCCACGCGTCCTCCACCATGCGTCGGCATTCTGCATCTCGCAGGTGGGAGACGTTCATCTTCCAATTACCCCTCCGTCTCCACACCTGCTGTCTATTAAGGTTAACCGTACAAATATATGCCTCGTGGTCTGTAAACGCCGTCGGCCATATTTCTGCGTCCACCGTCGACATTGCTAACGCCCTTGAAACGTAGATCCGGTCCAAACGGCCCGCGGAGTGGCTAGTAAAAAATGTATATCCTGGTTGGTTGCGATACTTCAGGTCCCATGTATCGACTAATTCCATCCCGTTGACCAGCTCCCTAAGTTCTTGGCTAGTAGTATAGTTAGGTTGTTGGTCTTTTCTATCGAGCACACAATTAAAATCTCCGCCGAGTATGCAACCATCGTATCGTCCCTGGAACAACGGCGTAACCTCATGAGCGTAAAAATCTGCTCTGTCCCTTCTCCTATCCGAGCCTGACGGTGCGTATATGTTGATCAAACGTATTCCACCTATGGTCACGGTCGTACCACGGGCAGAAGGCAAATATTCTACGTCGTCTGCACGTATCCCTTCCTTTAATAGTATAGCTGTGCCAACGCCCCTCTCGTCACACGGGGAACAGTAAATGTCGTAACCGTAAAAGTCCGAGGGGGGAAGTATCCGAACTTCTTGTAATAGTGCTATGTCTAAATCCGCAGCCTTTATCATGTCACTTAGCATCTTGATTTTTACCGGCGTCCCAATGCTATTGATGTTAACAGACCCTATCCGATAAGCTTGTTTCATGGCTGTCAACGTAGATAGGGCACCGTACGGTCGCTAATTCTTCCGTACATAGGCTGCTGTCGTACTAACGTCCCCGCCGTCCTCTCATATGGTCTGCCGTTATTCCGTGCACTCTGCCGGTCGTACACCGGGAGGGTGCGTGGGAGCAGTTCCTTCGGCATCATCTGTTCCCCACGTGGGTGGGTCTTCGGACCAGTCCCCTAGTGTCCCAACGTTGTCGTGCGGTGCAGGTGCCGTAGCCTCCTCAGTAGCCTGTTGCCGTCGATCGAGCGCCTTCGCTGTGTCTGGAGCATCGTCAGCGGTAGGTCGTGCCGCCGTCCCGCTGGCCACCGTTGCATTCACGCTAGGCAGTTCTTCAGTATCCATGGTCGTCTGTTCTGTACCCGTAAACTTCTCAGAATTGTCTGCTAGATCAGAGTGGTCGTTCTCCACCGTGAGGCGGCGCTTCTTCCGGCGTTTTGGTGATCGCTGTTTACGTTGCCGGGCCTCGGAATCAGAGGTCAGCATGGTCTCCAGTTGTTCGTGGGGGACGTCGGAATCATGCGCCGTCGTATGATCGACTTCGCCAAGTGCGTTATCTGAAGGGGCCGCAAGCGGAACCGAAGAGAGGGCGTCCTGTGACTGCTGCAGGCGGTCCACCGCAACGTCGTCTTTCTGTGGCTCGCCACGATCCGCCGCTGTCTGTGTGTTCAGGTAGGCGTCTGTCTCGCGGCCCACGTCATCGCGTAATGCGGCGACGTAAGTCATGGGGAGCACAGTCGGATGCGGCGTGAGGGGTGGATCATCCCGTGGCAGCTGTAATAACCTTCGTTGAGCACACTCAGAACGTATGTGTCCCTCCTTCCCACATCCAGAGCACGTCCTTGGTTGCCCGTCATAAATGACAATCGCTCGACAACCGGCGATGTACAAGTATGACGGGACGTGTTTTCGGAGTTCGATCCGTATTTGTCTGACGCCATTGAGGACAGGATACGTCTTGAAAC
Organism: Schistocerca cancellata; assembly: GCF_023864275.1. Taxonomy (NCBI): domain Eukaryota; kingdom Metazoa; phylum Arthropoda; class Insecta; order Orthoptera; family Acrididae; genus Schistocerca; species Schistocerca cancellata. The sequence continues at coordinate 1,036,224,649 of NC_064627.1, read as the reverse complement.
TCGCCCATTTTTCAGCCACGTGGGATAGGACCGTTCCGTAAGGACGCAGGGCGTCTGTCACCAATTCTTCTGGCACTTCGAATGGAAGCTCAAAGACGCGGATCGTGCGGAGGCCCATGCCGGCGTGTTCAACTGTTACCGCTCCAACATTCCCGTCCGAATGACAGAAACGAAGTCCTTGTCGGTGTCGAAGTAGTAGTTCGTCACATGCCGCTTCATTTATGAGCTTGACATAGACCACGCTGCTGACTATAGATAAATGTATTCCGACTAGAACGTCAGGTTCGATTTTCACCTCGTCCCGTAAATAACGTTCGATCTCGTAAGCCTTCGGTCGAGCATATTCGTTAGCAAAACTAAATTTCAGTGTCGATTTGCGGAACGACAAGGCCATGATTCGTTCTATGTATACCGCCACACACCGCTACACACGTAACGTAAACACCTCTCGCGCAGACGTGCGGCAGGGACGTAAACACCGTCCGAACCGCTGCGCCGCCGAAGGCTGACTGCCATCTGAGCTACCGAAGCACGAGTTACGCCCCGTCCTCACAGCTTTACTTCTGCCAGTATCTCGTCTCCTACTTTCCAAACTTTACAGAAGCTCTCCTGCGAACCTTGCAGAACTAGCACTCCCGAAAGAAAGGATACTGCGGAGACATGGCTTAGCCACAGCCTGGGGGATGTTTCCAGAACGAGATTTTCACTCTGCAGCGGAGTGTGCACTGATATGAAACTTCCTGGCAGATTAAAACGGTGTGCCCGACCGAGACTCGAACTCGGTAAAGAGGAAACATCCCCCAGGCTGTGGCTAAGCCATGTCTCCGCAGTATCCTTTCTTTCGGGAGTGCTAGTTCTGCAAGGTTCGCACGAGAGCTTCTGTAAAGTTTGGAAGGTAGGAGACGAGATACTGGCAGAAGTAAAGCTGTGAGGACCGGCCGTGAGTCGTGCTTCGGTAGCTCAGATTGTAGAGCACTTGCCCGAAAAGGCAAAGGTCCCGAGTTCGAGTCTCGGTCGGGAACACAGTTTTAATCTGCCGGGAAGTTTCAGTCAATAAGACACTTCGGATCATGTCTCACAGAGCAACGGACAGTAACATAAGAGATTTATCGGCACTAAACTTGCTTTTCCCATCTCACTTAGATTAGCAACAGAATCGACGAAATCGAAAAATTATCTGTTTTACGTTCGGTGCTCGTGTCAGCTGGTCGATGTTTCTTAGCCGGCCGCGGTGGCCGTGCGGTTCTGGCGCTGCAGTCCGGAACCGCGAGGCTGCTACGGTCGCAGGTTCGAATCCTGCCTCGGGCATGGGTGTGTGTGCTGTCCTTAGGTTAGTTAGGTTTAAGTAGTTTTAAGTTCTAGGGGACTTATGACCTAAGATGTTGAGTCCCATAGTGCTCAGAGCCATTTTTCGATGATTCTTAATCCTGTAAACATACAGGGTGACAATTGTTGAACTATAAGGGGGAAAAACGTAAATTAGATACAAACTACAGTGTGCACACAGTTTATTCAACATTTAAAAGTCACTACAGATATCTGGATTTAGATTATGACATGTGCGATATGCCCTCCATCGTTGGCGATAGCCCGCATCTCGTGGTCGTGCGGTAGCGTTCTCGCTTCCCACGCCCGGGTTCCCGGGTTCGATTCCCGGCGGGGTCGGGGATTTTCTCTGCCTCGTGATGGCTGGGTGTTGTGTGTTGTCCTTAGGTTAGTTAGGTTTAAGTAGTTCTAAGTTCTAGGGGACTTATGACCACAGCAGTTGAGTCCCATAGTGCTCAGAGCCATTTGAACCATTTTTGAACCATTGGCGATAAGGCGCAGACGAATAGCGAAATTCTGCGTGACCCGCTGAACTGTCACAAAACTGATGCTGTCGATGACCTCCTGAATAGCTGTTTCCAGCTCAGCAATGGTTTTGGGGCTATTGCTGTACACCTTTTATTTAATATTGCATGAACCACATCTTGTCGAAATCAGGGTCACTTCGGATAATGGGGATGAAATCATCTTCCAAATCCTTCATGTACCGTTCGGTAGTCACCGTGCCTCAAGGAATATCGCACCGATTATTCCGTGACTGTACACTGCACAACACACAATCAACCGTTGAAGGTGAAGAGACGTCTCTATCGAGAAATCTGGATTCTTAGTCCCCCAAATGCGCCAATTTGGCTTACAGACGGACCCGTCCAAATTGAAGTGTGCTTCATCGCTAAACCAAGCAACAATGCGCGTACAAATTCCCATCATGCCTCGCGACTAATAGTGCGGTTTGAACGTCCTAACGCAAACCATTCAGAAATTATGACGATTTGATTTCATATAGTTCAACAATTGTCACCCTATGTTTACCTTACTGCACCGTGGACGTTTTCTTCCAGATACAGCCATTCAATATTTACAATACGCCATTGACGCCCAATGTGTCGCTGCCCTTGCCAATAAGCGTCAAGGCCTGAAAGAACACCAGAACTCTCGTCAATGACATACACTGGTTACTACTGTAACATACATAACAAGAAATTACTCCTCCATTTAATTAAGAAAAATCAAAACATAGAATCTCTAATTCTGAGGCTACAAAAACGGACAAGCTAACTTGAGTTTGCTCACTTACAGAAGCTTCTCAATTTTTTAACTAAGCGGACAGAAAGGCCTTATTACACTGCGGTCGTTCTTGCCCGTGCACAAGCCTTCGATTTTCAAAATCACCCTTGGCGTACAACTGTTACGCCGACTCAGGAGTAATAGAAGAACCATCACGTACATAACAATAACTTTCTCATTAATTGCGTGCACAGGTTACTACAGCATACATACACAAAATTGGTTCAAATGGCTCTAAGCACTATGGGACTTAACATCTGAGGTCATCAGTCCCCTAGACTTAGAACTACTTAAACCTAACTAACCTAAGGACATCACACACATCCATGCCCGAGGCAGGATTCGAACTTGCGATCGTAGCAGCAGCGCGGTTCCGGACTGAAGCGTCTAGAATCGCTCGGTCACAGCGGCCAGCTGCAACATACACAGAACGAAACATTACCCCAGAAGTTAATGAAACATAAAACATTTACATCAAACTGTTCTAAATGCTCGAGAGAGCAAAGTGATTGCAAACTATCATACATTTTGCTTATTTCAACTCAACAATATCTTACGAATTAATTTTTTGGGGGTAACTCATCACTCAGAAAGAAAATATTGATTGCACAAAAGCGGGCAATAAGAAAAATATATTGTGTTCATCCATGGACGTCATGTAGGTACCTATTCAAAGTACTATGCATTTTAATTGCACCGTCACTATACATATATTCGCTAATGAATATCGTCACAAATAATACATCAAAATCTGAGAAGAAAAGTGATGTCCACACCTACAACACTAGAGGAAAAAATTGACGTTTATACCCACTGTTAATGCTGTCAGTGGCTCAAAAATATTTGATCAGTTGCCCAATAAAATAAAATGTCTGACAGCTAGCGAAGAAAGTTCTAAATCTAATTTAAAATCATTTCTCCTTGACAACTCCTTCTGTTCTACCGAAGAATTTTACTTAAAAGTTGGTAGCCAGTAAAAAAAAAGTATAGTTGTGTGGTGTAACAGGACATCCTCCGCTGGCATTACTTTTTCTCAACTTTAGTTGTCGATACCAGTATTATTCTTCGAATTTTGGACGGGTCAGTATTATCTCAGCTCCTTTTCTGAAATTTTTCTATAATTTTATACACAATATGTTATATTTCAAGCTAAAATTTATGAAAAGGAATTACTTTATTTTCGATGTTACAGTCGATAAGTACTAGCTCTGAATGTACAGTCAAAATAATTTTTTTTAGAAACGTTTTAAATTACGAATTATTTGGCACTTCAAACTTATTTAGACCAATTCAACCATGTGGACCTAAAATGTGAGAATTTCAGTTTCAAGAATCAGACCCCCTGGACAAAAAGAACTGGAGCCAACTCTACACGAAAAGCTAAGTAAACTAGAAAGTTTATTACAATCTTCGCTCCTCTCAAATTTTTCACGAAAGACTTTGCTTGTTGTGTACAATAGCTGCAACTAGGAAGGAGGGGATAGATTACATTGGGCAGGACTACAAATAATATTGTAATCATTAATGTAAACAGTAAATTGTGTACATATCCTGTAAACTGACTCGTTGTATTTCATTTCAATGAAAGAATGGTTTAAATGATATATGGACAATGTAACTAAGTAACTAAAAGAACTGGGCTTGCTTTATCAGCTGATCAAGCCTCATCAGCAGACAAAGATATCACAATTACCCCTGAACAGCAAAAGAATATAAATCACTAGGTAAATATAATTAGCAACGAATTATCAATAATAATTGGTACTAGGTCTGAAAAGCACAAAAGCAAAGTCAAACGGAGGAGTGATCAAGTCGTAGCACACTAAAATTTGTAGCTACGAGTAGGGGATGTTCTCATCGAAGAAAGAAGAAGGTGATCGCTTCCACCGGACGTCTTGAACTTCCCACAATTACGACGACTGCACACAGCCTCCGCGTTGCAGCTACGGTTCCCAACAGCTTGTTCTTCAAGCAGAAGCCGCCGCCTTGCACTCTCCTCCGCTTCTCAAGGCAGCCCGGCACCTGGTCCCAAACGACGTACCTCCACTCGCTCGCACTAGCAGAGCAACTACCTCTCTCACAGACACGCTGCTTGCGCCTCTACACCGAGGTGACAAAAGTCATGCGACAGCGATGTGCACATACACAGATGGCGGTAGTATCGCGTACACAACGTATAAGAGGGCAGTGCACTGGCGGAGTTGTCATTTGTGCTCAGCTGATCCAACTGAAGAGGTTTCCCGACGTGGTTATGGTCGCACGACGGGAATAAACAGACTTCGAACGCGGAGTGGTAGTAGGAGGTAAACGTATTGGGCATTCCCTTTCGGAAATCATTAGGGAATTCAATATTCCGAGATCCACAGTGTCAAGAGTGTGTCGAGAATATCACATTTCAGGTGTTATCTCTCACCACGGATAAAGCAGTGGCCGAGGCCTTCTCTAAACGACCTAGAGCAGCAATGTTTGTGTAGAGTCGTCAGTGCTAGTAGACAAGCAACAGCGCGTGAAGTAACAGCAGTAATCAATGTGGGACCTAAGACGAACGTATCTGTTAGGACAGTGCGCTGAGATTAGGCGTTAATCGTCAATGGCAGCAGACGACCGACACGAGCGCCTTTGCTAATGGCACGACATCGCCTGCAGCGCCTCTACTGGGCTCTTGATCATACCGGTTGGACCCTAGACGTCTGGAAAACAGTCGCCTGGTCAGATGAGTCCCGATTTCAGTTGGTAAGAGCTGATTGTACGGTTCGGGTGTGGCGCTGACGCCACGACGCCATGGACCCAAGTTGTCAACAAGGCGTGTTACATAATGGTGTGCGCTGTGTTTACATGGAAGGACTGCGTCCTCTGGTCCAACTGAATTACTTGGAGACCATTTGCATCGATTCGTGGCCTTCATGTTCCCGAACAACAATAGAATTCTTGTGGATGACAGTGCGCCATGTCTCCAGGCCACGTTTGTTCGGATTCGGGTTGAAGAACATTCTGGACAGTTCGAGCGAATGATTTGCCCACCCAGATCTCCCGGTATGAATCCCATCGAACATATGTGAGACATAATGGAGAAGTCAGTTCGTGCACAAAATCTCGCAGACACAAAATCCGGCAACACTTCAGGAGTTATGGAGGTAGCATGACTCAGTGTTTCTGCAGGGGACTTCGAGCGACTTGTTGAGTCCATGCCAGGACGAGTTTCTGCACTACGCTGGGCAAAAGAAGGTTCCACACGATATTGGGAAGTATTCCAGAAATTTGTCACCTCAGTGTTTGTAGCCTTCTCGGTCGAGCCTCCCATCTGCTGTCACCTTCTTCTGTCAAAGATGTAACCATTGCGAAAGCAGAGTCTGTAGCATGCGGCGCAACAGAAATACTGCCGCGCACGGCACTATAATGTTATTTAATTATATTGCCTGGCAATGTCGGATGCAAATGTCATTTACAGATGTACACTCCATCGACGGGTATGTAAATGACTAGAATTGTTATACAGGGCTATTACTAATGATTGAAGCGATTTCATAAATTCACTGTAGCTCCATTCACTGATATATGGTCACGAGACACTACAGATACGTAGAAAAACTCATAAAGTTTTGTTCGGCTGAAGCCGCACTTCAGGTTTCTGCCGTCAGAGCGCTCGAGAGCGCAGTGAGACAAAATGGCGACAGGAGCTGAGAAAGCGTATGTCGTTCTTGAAATGCACTCACATCAGTCAGTCATAACAATGCAACGACACTTCAGGACGAAGTAAAACAAAGATCCACCAACCGCTAACTCCATTCGGCGATGGTATGTGCAGTTTAAAGCTTCTGGATGCCTCTGTAGGGGGAAATCAACGGGTCGGCCTGCAGTGAGCGAAGAAACGGTTGAACGCGTGCGGGCAAGTTTCACGCGTAGCTCGCGGAAAATTGGCTCATGCCACAACTGGAGACCGACAGCGCCGACTTCATCTTTCAACAGGATGGTGCTCCACCGCACTTCCATCATGATGTTCGGCATTTCTTAAACAGGAGATTGGAAAACCGATGGATTGGTCGTGGTGGAGATCATGATCAGCAATTCATGTCATGGCCTCCACGCTCTCCCGACTTAACCCCATGCGATTTCTTTCTGTGGGGTTATGTGAAAGATTCAGTGTTTAAACCTCCTCTACCAAGAAACTTGCCAGAACTGCGAGCTCGCATCAACGATGCTTTAGAACTCATTGATGGGGACATGCTGCGTCGAGTGTGGGAGGAATTTGATTATCGGCTTGATGTCTGCCGAATCACTAAAGGGGCATGTATCGAACATTTGTGAATGCCTAAAAAAACTTTTTGAGTTTTTGTATGTGTGTGCAAAGTACTTTGAAAATATCTCAAATAATAAAGTTATTGTAGAGCTGTGAAATCGTTTCAATCATTTTTAATAACCCTGTACTTTGTCACATGTTGTGCCATGTTCGGCACTATAGTTATGTTGGCTAAACACGTAATTGATGTTGAGGTGACCTCCCTGACTGAAACGAAGCTCTATCTGCACCAGCGTAGTGGTAGAAGGGTAGCAGAGAGTCTGCACATTGACGGCTAGAAAGCAACTAGTGCGCGTCTCGATGCATTCACGGTCAGTGCAGTCAACTTGTTTACTTGGCTCTAGACGGAAGGCGCCGTGCACTGTCGTACTGGATCGTCATTGTGTATATTCGTCACGAGCGTACTGAGCACTAACGTTTGCTAATAAATGAGACGTGTAGAAAGTGTCTACCTTAACGGTGATGGAGACTCAGTGTTTTCAGGTGCTGTGTAATGGTAATTGTGTCTCAGATTATGGCTTCATACTGTCAAGTATTGCAATTGTTCTTGAAGCAATTGCTAGACTTTCTGGCCCATGTGAGACTTTGATGTACACCCTAGTTGCAGACGCATTCTTTGACTTGGTGTTCTCTGTGTGTAATCGCCTCCAATGTGTGTTGCTAATTTGAGCAAAACTGATACACACTGCATTTCTGTGACATTTTTCCCCTATTTATTCAGTGGTAGCCATTGCTGGTATTTGTAACGTGACATCCTCCTCTAGCATTACTTTACCTCAACAATTGTTGTCGATGCCAGTATTATTTTACGAATATTTTTTTAGAAACATTTGAAATTACGAATTATTGGCACACTTAAAATTTCTATTATTAATTACGTAATCCTGTACTGTTTACCATGTTTATTTCTGGATTCATTTATGAAATAATAATCTAAATCAATAATGTATCGGAAACTAGTAGAAATTTTCATTTGCTAAGAAAAATTGTAAACCCTTTGGAATACTGTTATTTCCGCAGAGCGTGGAAGTCGTAACCTTGCCTCTGAAGTGATTGGACGTATTTTTGTGCGAACAGTGTAATTTCGGCTTTGTTAATGTGAAAAATCAAAATACTGTTGTACTAAAATGTGAGAAAATATATTTACGTAGAAAATGCTGCAACAATGATCTTCAAATTTATTTGGTTCAAAGCAACCGTGAGGACCTGATGTGAGATTTTCAACTTCAAGAATCAGACGCCTAGACAACAAGAACTGGGGTCAACTCAACCTGACAAGCTAAGTAAACTTGGAAGTTTATTTTAATCTTCGTTCCTCTCAAAATCTTTATAAAGACATTGCATATTAGTTACTTGGACTGGCTATTGTTTAATGTGGACAATAGCAGGAAGAAGGAAGGAAGGAAGGGGGAGATTACATACTGCACGAAACAATGTACAGAATATTTACTTGATTCTTCTGATTTATGTTAAGCTTGCCCTGGGCGCATATGTTAGGGAAATATTGTAGTACCTTTCTAACACTGCGTTGTATCAGGTGAACTATGAGATAATTTTGTACATCGTATGAAGGACTTGCAAACCGATCAGACGAGTTATTTGCACGTAACGAATGGCATCTGTATATTGAACAAGCGATGCACAAGAAAAGGAATGGTTTCCGATAATTTTGTTTGATAATTTTAATTTGTAATGTTGATCTAGTTGCCAAATGAAGCAGGCAGAATTTGCTGAATATACGATTATGCTCATTGCTGGTTTATGTTCTGACTAAAACCGATACTGATGGTTAGAAGTCTATTTTTTGGTACCATCACCTACGATTGTAGTGAAAGTTTTCTTTTAAAATTGAAACCTTAGTGGAATTACCAGTTGTACAATTACGTTAACCAAAGACTGGGTCTTGTGAAAATTCTGGTGCTCGAGTGGAGTTTCAATTCAGACGACTTACATCATGCTCTTGTGATTAACTGTTTCTTGAGTTCAATTGATTTTTAATTTGGTCAGTTTCTTTGCTGTTTGATCAATATTTTTAAGAACCAATCAGTAATCTTGAGCTACAGCTGGTTTGAATAATTATCATGTTTCAGCATAATAATGTGTTCAAATAACAGGTTTGATGAGGAGAGGCAGTTGTTGCATGGGACACACAATTGTAACTTGCTGAGCTGTGAAATTTTCAGTAAATCTTTTTATTTCATGTATCTGCCACTCAGTCAATCGTTTACGCCTTCCCTTAATCTATGGGTGCAAATGCTTCTGCGCAGTTGTAGAACAGCTGCCAGAGCGCATAGGTAACGTTTCGTTTTTAATGTTGTTACTAGGCCCCAGTAAGGCAGAGAAGAGGCGTGAACAGCTTCAGATGTCGAGCGATCACAGTGAAGAACAGGGAAATGCCGTATACTCGTATGAGACAGCGTTATCAGCACCCGGCGGAGTTTAAAAGGGCCCTCATTGTGGTTTCCATTTGGCAGGCGGGTCGAATCGTGCAATATGCATATTTGAGGAGCATTCGTATGTGAAAGCGGTATGATGTTGGACTGCTTGGGAACGTGACGGCAGGCGTACTCATCGTCGAGGTCATGGTGGACCACTTCTGAACAACAAAACGGAGGGTCACCGTAGTGAGCACCAATCACATCATAACCCCTTCACCTGTAATCCATCATTGCTAGTAGATTAGTAGCAACAGAACTAGGGAATTACCGTCCCGTGCGTAGGCTGCGTCAACACTACACGAACGGCTACCGCATGAGTGGTGCCGTCATCGGGAGGAAAACGAGGTCTGTTCAAAAAACCTCGGAACTTTGTCCTCAAAATTTTTCTGCGCTTACCTTTTACAAACGTCTCAAAAATGAGATCGACAGGAAGTGCAAAATGGCTAAGCAGGGATGGCTAGAGGACAAATGTAAGGATGTAGAGGCTTATCTCACTAGGGGTAAGATAGATACCGCCTACAGGCAAATTAAAGAGACCTTTGGAGATAAGAGAACCACTTGTATGAACATCAAGAGCTCAGATGGAAACCCAGTTCTAAGCAAAGAAGGGAAAGCAGAAAGGTGGAAGGAGTATATAGAGGGTCTATACAAGGGCGATGCACTTGAGGACAATATTATGGAAATGGAAGAGGATGTAGATGAAGATGAAATGGGAGATACGATACTGCGTGAAGAGTTTGACAGAGCACTGAAAGACCTGAGTCGAAACAAGGCCCCCGGAGTAGACAACATTCCATTGGAACTACTGACGGCCTTGGGAGAGCCAGTCCTGACAAAACTCTACCATCTGGTGAGCAAGATGTATGAAACAGGCGAAATACCCTCAGACTTCAAGAAGAATATAATAATTCCAATCCCAAAGAAAGCAGGTGTTGACAGATGTGAAAATTACCGAACAATCAGTTTAATAAGCCACAGATGCAAAATACTAACACGAATTCTTTACAGACGAATGGAAAAACTAGTAGAAGCCGACCTCGGGGAAGATCAGTTCGGATTCCGTAGAAATACTGGAACACGTGAGGCAATACTGACCCTACGACTTATCTTAGAAGAAAGATTAAGGAAAGGCAAACCTACGTTTCTAGCATTTGTAGACTTAGAGAAAGCTTTTGACAATGTTGACTGGAATACTCTCTTTCAAATTCTAAAGGTGGCAGGGGTAAAATACAGGGAGCGAAAGGCTATTTCCAATTTGTACAGAAACCAGATGGCAGTTATAAGAGTCGAGGGACATGAAAGGGAAACAGTGGTTGGGAAGGGAGTAAGACAGGGTTGTAGCCTCTCCCCGATGTTATTCAATCTGTATATTGAGCAAGCAGTAAAGGAAACAAAAGAAAAATTCGGAGTAGGTATTAAAATCCATGGAGAAGAAATAAAAACGTTGAGGTTCGCCGATGACATTGTAATTCTGTCAGAGACAGCAATGGACTTGGAAGAGCAGTTGAACGGAATGGATGGTGTCTTGAAGCGAGGATATAAGATGAACATCAACAAAAGCAAAACGAGGATAATGGAAAGTAGTCGAATTAAGTCGGGTGATGTTGAGGGTATTAGATTAGGAAATGAGACACTTATAGTAGTAAAGGAGTTTTGCTATTTGGGGAGCAAAATAACTGATGATGGTCGAAGTAGAGAGGATATAAAATGTAGACTGGCAATGGCAAGGAAAGCGTTTCTGAAGAAGAGAAATTTGTTAACATCGAGTATAGATTTAAGTGTCAGGAAGTCATTTCTGAAAGTATTTGTATGGAGTGTAGCCATGTATGGAAGTGAAACATGGACGGTAAATAGTTTGGACAAGAAGAGAATAGAAGCTTTCGAAATGTGGTGCTACAGAAGAATGCTGAAGATTAGATGCGTAGATCACATAACTAATGAGGAAGTATTGAATAGGACTGGGGAGAAGAGAAGTTTGTGGCACAACTTGATCAGAAGAAGGGATCGGTTGGTAGGACATGTTCTGAGGCATCAAGGGATCACCAGTTTAGTATTGGAGGGCAGCGTGGAGGGTAAAAATCGTAGGGGGAGACCAAGAGATGAATACACTAAGCAGATTCAGAAGGATGTAGGTTGCAGTAGGTATTGGGAGATGAAGAAGCTTGCACAGGATAGAGTAGCATGGATAGCTGCATCAAACCAGTCTCAGGACTGAAGACCACAACAACAACAACACCTTTTACTTGACGTGCATGGTCTCCTTCGAAACACTCTCCTCCACAATTGATACACAGCTCTCAAAGCCGTTTACACTAGCGGAAGCAGTCTTGGTACACCTCTTGCTGGATCGCACGAAGCGTCGTCTGCGAATTTTCTTTTATTTCGTCTAAACTGCAAATTTCGTCCTTTCGAATGGGGTTTTCATCTTTGGAAATAAAAAAAAAGGTCCGCTGGGGCCATGTCTGGAGAATACGGAGGATGAGGCAGCAATGTGATTTCGTTTTTTGTGCAGTTAGTCACGCACAAACAGGGATGAATGTGCGGGTGCGTTATCGTGATGCATGAGCCATCAATTGTCTCGCCACATTTTAGGCCGTTTCCTTCTTACATTTTCTCGCAGGCGTCGCAACGCGTCCCAACAGTACCATCAATCAAGTTTGTCCCTGTGGTACGAATACATGTCACAGAAAACTATCACCATGGCCTTTGACATTTGACCTGACCTGACGAGCCTTTTTTCGTCTTGGAGAACACTGAACTTTGGAGTCAACATCATAACTGTGGATCCTCGTCTCATCACCAGTTATCACTCTCTTAAGGGGCAACTCGTTCTCATTTGCGTGATTTAAAAGCTCTTCACAGATTGCGACGCAAAGGTCTTTCTGGTCTTGACTCATGAGCAGTGGGACGAATTGGCGGCAACACGATTCATTCCAAGAAGCTGAATCACGACTTCATGACATGATCCAACTGAAATGTTACATTCTTCTGCAATGTCTCGAACAGTCAGTCTTCGAATGTCACGTAAAAATTTCGGTGACTTTCCTGACATGAGCGTCGTCAGTAGACGTCGAATGGTGTCCTGAACGAGGGTCATATTTAACTTCCATCTGGCCATTTTTAAACTATATGGACCATTCGTAACACCGAGAACGGCTTAAGCATTCATACTGCAGGATTCCCGCATCATGTTGTGTGTCTCTGTAAAGGTTTTCTTGAGTCTCACGCAAAATTTGCTCCTCTAACTCTGTCATCCCGAAATTAGTAAACTGTGTGACACAATGTTCTATTCAACACAGCACCGAACAGTAACAGACATTCAACAATGAAACTTCCGGCAGTTACATATTAAACACAGGCATGTGCCGGGACGCCAACAGCGTTTCACCCCAACACACAATTGGCGCGAAATTACAAATATTCCGGAATTTTTTGAACAGACCTCGTAGATTCGAAATGAATGGCGTCGCGTAGTGTTCAGCCACGAATCACGGTTCTGCACTATCCCGAATGACTATCGTCGGCGAGTATCTCGGCGACCTGGGGAGAAGTTCCATTCAAACAATGGTTTAAGGACGCGGCACACGATCAAATAATTTGTCAGACTTTACTACATTTCCCAAACATTTGATAGTGTACGGCGCTGTTCGACTTGTTTGTCAAACATAGAGCAAGTTTGACGGTTTTGAGAGAAATGTTGACTGACGGAAAATTTGACAAGGTGGCGTACTTTGTATGGTTGGTTAATTTGGGGGAGAAGACTATCGGATTAAGGAAGGATGGAGAACGAAATCGGCCGTGTCCTTTCAAAGAAATCATCCCGGCATTTGCCTGATGCAGTTTAGGGAAATCATGGAAAACCTAAATCATAATGGCGGGATGCGGGTTTGAACCGTCGCGGATGTGTTTTGTGTTGATTTTTCGTCACATATGTTTACCGAAAAAGAGTTTTATTACAATCTATGTCGTTGTATCATGAGTTTCCACAACTATGGAAGCCGCGATCGAAGATAAAAACATACAAGCGGGAATGCAATAAAATTAAAACAATCGAAGTTCTCCGGTTCTTCCACTAACGATATACGCTACATGTTCGCACCTTGTTGTATTTTAATGAACTCTTATTAGAGGACTGAGTGAGAATAAATTTTCGCGTATTTGTGTCTTATTTTTCAACGTAAGAGCAAAGTAACTGAAATCAGGTACCTGGAGCAGCGTCTTGTTTTCTTCTTCTTCTTAGAACATAGTGCCGGAGTGAATGCTAGAAATACGTTTCCACAACTAAGGAAACCGCTATCGAGGATAAAAACAAATTAGCACTGGCAGTTACCAAAATGGTAGAGGTGTTGTATCTTTGATATCCATAGGCCGTATACTATGCAGGAAGAGGTTAAAAAGAAAATCAATATACTACGCACAACACACAAGCGGGATTGCAATAAAAAAATCGAAGCTATCCGGTTCTTCCACTAACGATATACGCTACATTTTCCCACCTTGTTGTATTTTAAAGAACTCTCATTAGAGGACTGAGTAGAAGAGAATAAATTTTCGCACGTTTGTTTCTTCCTTTTCAAAGAAAGAGCAAATTAAGTCGAATCAGGTCCCTGGACCAGCGTCTTGATCTCTTCTTCTTCTTTGAACACAGTGCCGGATTGAATGGTATGAATGCCTATCTGAAGATGGCCATAGTTTTGAAACAAGAAGGCGGGACACTATAAATTTGCCTCGTTGAAACAAGGGAGAAAGAGAGTGCGTGAAATTGTTTCGTCACAGATATGAAGGTTTCAAAACTAATAATAAATAAATAATGAGTAACTTACATAGGCCCTATATAGCAGCTCACTTACATTGGCCCTATATAGCAGTTCACTCCAGCCAAACATTTCTGTAGAATTATAAGTGAAGGAGCCATTCTTCATTGGTATTTTGCTGATGAATGGATCGTCTTCAGTAAGTCCATTGTACTACACATTTTTAAAAATTTACGCAAGTGTGATTAAGGTTCAGCTCATTAATCAACATTACTTTTAAAATCTGCACTGAAAGTGCGTCCTTGTCATTTGTCCACAAATCATTCATATGAAGAAACAGTCGTTCAGTGGGGATTTAGTTCCAGAGAAGCAAAGACGAAATTCTGATATTTTAAGAAAACTGGTATAAAGCGCATTGTTCATTGTACAATGTGAAACAATTTCTGCCCAACAGTCGCTAGGTGATGTTTTTTTCCAGTTTCCATTTTTCTAATATTTTCGGTGATATACGTATATCGTTGTGATATATATTGTTTAATATACATATACTCATCATGCAGACCAGAATCGTCTGTTATATAGTAGTTGAAGGAGCCATTCAACGAATGGATACTTCAGTCCTTTCCTATCCTTCCAGTGGGATACTCATGTCTTAAGTGTTAGCCAACTGCAGTCTCGCAAACTCTCAATATTCAGCTGCAGTTTGATCAAATGTATGGACATACTGTTCAAATTATGCAATCTCTGATGATAAACCTTCATTTTCCAATTTGCCAAGAATTGATCTGACAGTTGATATTATGAGACTTGTAAACAAAAGCAGCTTTTAAATGATTTAACACAGAAATCACTTCAGAACTGTAATTACTTCACCCACTACTCTTTGAAATGCAATGTGAAAAACTGATGCGTGGTCGTGAATTTCCAAAGAATGATTTGATAAGAAATGGACTTTTGTTTTGAGATTCGAAATATGATTTCAGAGGAAGAAATATAGCCAGAATATTAAAGCAAGCCGCCTTGTTTTGCTATAGCCTAAAACTTGTTTGAACTCCTGGTCTGCGAATTGACAAAATTCCTTAAGATTTTCAACCCTTACAGTATACACAATGAAATACGTATGTATTTTAGAAACAATATTTTCAGTGTCAATAGGAAGGACATCAGTAGCAATCTGACAGTATTGTGGGTTACATGAGTAGAACATTACATGAGCAGAACACGCAAGTAAGTATTGACCCAAATTACCTCTTAATTTTTGTGAAGACGTTGTCGACCCAGTTTCTAGATAAACCTCCAACACTGCAGTTCGTACTGGCTGCACAAAGAGCGACTTTTTTTCCCTTTACGCCATTATTTTTCAAACACTCACTCAAAAATATAGCAATAATTTCTTAAGTTTCTCCATGGAAAGGTTTCAGATCCAATATTTTAATTTCACTTTCCTCATTAGGATTAAAGTACCTAACAAGTAAAGGATTATGTTTACTTTCTTACCGTTTTACGGGAAAGGTCAGGTTGGATTCCGTAGAAATTTTGGAACACGCAAGACAATACTGACCCTACGTCTTACCTTAGGAGATAGGTTAAGGAAAGGCAAACCTACGTTTATAGCATTTGTAGATTTTGGCAATGTTGACTCAATCACTTTCTTAAAATTCTGAAGGTGGCAGGTGTAAAATACAGAGAGCGAAAGGCTATTTACAATTTGTACAGAAACCAGATGACAGAAGAACCGAGGGGCATGAAATGAGAAGCAGTGAGATACGATGGTAGCCTATACCCGATGTCATTCAATCTGTGTACTGAGCAAGAGTAAGGGAAACAAAACAAAAATTTGGAGTAGGAATTAAAATCCATGCAGAAGAAATAAAAATTTTGAAGTTTTCCAATGACATTGCAATGCTGTCAGAGACAGCAAAGGAATTAGAAGAGCAGTTGAATGGAATGGACAGTGTCTTGAAAGGACGATATAAGATGAACAAGCAAAACGAGGATAATGGAACGTAGTCGAATTAAGTCGGGTGATGCTGAGGGAATTACATTAGGAAATGAGACACTTAAAGTAGTAAATGAGTTTTGCTATTTGGGGAGCAAAATAACTGATGATGGTCGAAGTAGAGAGGATGTAAAATGTAGACTGGCAATGGCAAGGAAAGCGTTTCTGAAGAAGAGAAATTTGTTAACATCGAGTATAGATTTAAGTGTCAGGAAGCCTTTTCTGAAAGTATTTGTATGGAGTGTAGCCATGTATGGAAGTGAAACATGGACGATAAATAGTTTAGACAAGAAGAATGTGGTGTTACAGAAGAATGCTGAAGATTAGACGGGTAGATCACGTAAGTAATGAGGAGCCACAGAATGGAATTGGGGAGAACAGAAATTTGTGGCACAACTTGACTAGGAGAAGGGATCGGTTCGTTTTGAGACATCAAGGGATCATCAATTTAGTTTCGGAGGGAAGTGTGGAGTGTAAAAATCGTAGAGGGAGACCAAGAGATCAATACACTAAGCAGATCCAGAAGCATCTAGGTTGCAGTAGTTATTCGAACATGAAGAGTCTTGCACAGGATAGAGTAGCAAGGAGAGCTGCATCAAACCAGTCATTGGACTGAAGGTTCAAATGGTTCAAATGGCTCTGAGCACTATGGGACTTAACATCTATGGTCATCAGTCCCCTAGAACTTAGAACTACTTAAACCTAACCAACCTAAGGACAGCACACAACACCCAGCCATCACGAGGCAGACAAAATCCCTGACCCCGCCGGGAATCGAACCCGGGAACCCGGGCGTGGGAAGCGAGAACGCTACCGCACGACCACGAGATCCGGACATTGGACTGAAGGCCACAACAACAACAGCAATAAGGTTTGATGCATTCGTTATTATTGAAATAAAAACAATTTCCTGTACATCAGATTCTAATTGAGATATGGCAAAAGGTGTTACAACATTTAATATACCCTATGTGATGAAAAGTATCCGGTCACCTGCCTGTAAATAACTTACAAGTTCGAGGTGCCCTCCGTCGGTAATGCTGGAATTCAGTATGGTATTGGTCCATCCTTAGCCTTGATGACAGCTACCACTCTCGCAGGCATACGTTCAATCAGGTGCTGGAAGGTTTCTCGGGGAACGGCAGCCCATTCTTCACGGTATGCTGCACTGAGGAGAGGTATCGAAGTCGGTCGGTGAGGCCTGGCATGAAGTCAAAACATCGCAAAGGTGTTCTATAGGATTCAGGTCAGGACTGTGCAGGCCAGTCCATTACAGGGATGTTATTGTCGTGTAACCACTTCGCCGCAGGCCGTGCACTATGAATGTGTAGAAAGGTGCAATCGGCATCCCCGAATTGTTCCTCAACACTGGGAAGCATTCGCCATACCCACACCCTGCCATCGGATCGCAACATTGTGTGCCGCGATTTGTCCCTCCACACAACGTTTTCCACTGTTCAGTTGTCCAATGTTTACGCTCCTTACAGCCAGCGAGGCATCGTTTGGCATTTACCTGCGTGATGTGTGGCTTATGAACAGGCGCTCGACCGTGAAATCCAAGTATTCTCACCTCCCTAACTGTCATAGTACTTGCAGTGGATCCTGATGCAGTTTGGAAATCCTGTGTGATGTGTATAGATGTCTGCCTATTACACATTACGACTCTCTTCAGCTATCACCGAGCGAGGTGGCGCAGTGATTAGCACACTGGACTCGCATTCGGGAGGACGACGGTTCAATCCCGTCTCCGGCCATCCTGATTTAGGTTTTCCGTGATTTCCCTAAATCGCTTCAGGCAAATGCCGGGATGGCTCCTTTGAAAGGGCACGGCCGATTTCCTTCCCCATCCTTCCCTAACCCGAGCTTGCGCTCCGTCTCTAATGACCTCGTTGTCGACGGGACGTTAAACACTAAATCTCCTTCTCCTCTCCTCTCCTCCTCTCTCTTCAGCTATCGGTGGTACCTGTCAGTCAACAGACGAGGTCGGCCTGTAGGCTTTCATTCTGTACGTGTCCCTTCACATTTCCAGATCACTATCACATCGGAAGCAGGGGATCTAGGTATGTTGAGGAGTGGGTAAATCTCGCGTACAGATGTATGACACGAGTGACACCCAATCACTTGACCACGTTCGAAGTCCGTGAGTTCCTCGGAGCGCCCCATTCTGATCTCTCACGATGTCTATTGACTGCTGAGGTCGCTGGTATGGAGTAACTAGAAGTAGGTGGCAGCACAATGCACCAGATATGAAAAATGTATGTGTTTGGGGGTGTCCGGACACTTTTGATCATATAGTGTCCTTGCCTCGCTATGGTTACGCCAGGTCATCACTACTGGTTGTCGGGCAGTATTGTGGGCGACAGTGAGGCTGGTCTCCCACCGCTATCCAGTGCTTCTCCAGACACAGCATTGCTAGTTATCGGGGTTGAGTTCGAAGACTTATTTCTGAAGATAAGGAGACATTTGGTTGTCATCTGCGGCACCCTTACAGCACCCTTTCAAGACTAGGGCACTGCGAAAGATGATTGAGGGCTTAGGAAGCCTGGCATGTATAAAATTCAGCCTCAGTGTGTGAAGGCTTACATAGGCCGTTGGATTCGCACAATTCAGGTCAGGTGCGAGGAAAATCACCGACATACTAGGCTTCAACGGCCGGAAAAATGGGCTGTACCAGAACATTGCTTAGACTAGGGACACGGAATTAAATTTGACGAGACGGTTATAGAAACCAAACCTTCCTGTTTTTGGGCAGTGAAAGAGGCAACTGAAATTAGGTTCGCAGACAACGTGAGACAATGGCTTTCCTCTCAGCTGGACTTGGAACCCTGTACTACCGCTTATCAAAACTGAAAGTTGCTGCATGTAGGCAGTCCGAGAGTGAAATAGTCTTCGAGGGCGGCACATCGTTGTCTCCGGTGTTCCAATATGGACGGCGCCACCTAACTGTGATGTACGGTACGAACACCTATATAAGATGACGATCTGCAGCCTTGGTATCAGTTTTCAGCGGGACTGGGCAGCAGCAGCGTTCTTCTGAAGCTGGCGAAGTGCTGGATCGCCGAAATACTGAATCAAGTTGATTTCAGGATCCGGTAGTATACCCGAAGAGACTTTACTCCGTTTTGTATTTTCGCTTAAAGTTATCAGGGCATGACGCACTTTTTCCTCTGGAGGAACTTCGTCAAGTGGTATTCGAGATAGTGGCTCAACGCCCCCCCCCCCCCTCCTTCCTGATTCCATCTGTTGTCCACATTAAACAATGTCCAGTCCAAGTAATTATTAAGTAAAGTCTTTCTGACTTACACAGCATCAATGCTATTATTGCGTAGGATTCCGCAGCCAGAGTCAATTGACATAAAATTTTCTGTGTATCGTACCTCGTCATAATGTAAAAAAAAACTATACCGGAGAAATCAACGTTTCGGTTACGCCTACAGTGGCTTTCTTCTGGGTCTACTGATGTGCTTTAGCTGTGAGCAATCGCTTATATTATGTCATTGTCGCTCACTGAGCATGACGTGACGTCATAATTTTAAATGGTTGTAGTTCTGATTGGTCACTTGAGATGGAAGGGGCGGGAAACTTATTATAGTGAGTTGATAAGGGTTGATAAGGTAGATCGAGTGGGGATCTGCTGTGTATTGCTTCTCGCACCACGGACGAAACGTTGCTTTCTCCAGTATAGTTTACATTATGATGTGGCACGACATTCAGTAAACTGTTGTGTGAACATCAATGCTGATGTAGTAAACTCCGTGGAAAAATGTGGAAGACCATTTCCAGTTTTCTCAAACGGAGCTAAGTATTCTACCCATGTAGACTCTTTCGTAGGAACTTATACTGTGATGAAAACTATTTAATTCCTTGAAAGTTCTTGCGACGGGCTTTACTTCCAGATGGAAACGGGACACTAAAATGTGATTTACGTGAGTGTCTATTTGTTGAAGCTTTTTCTTTACTGCTTTGCACTGGAGATCAGCGTCTTGTAGAAGATTCGGGTTATTACACATCTTTAAATAATCGGAAACTAAGGTGACGTCACTTGTAAGTAAAATTCAAAGTTCAGATGTTTGCTGAGTGAGTTCCACAAACTCATTAAGAACTCACGGAAGGCGTGAAAGGTCGTCCGCAAGAATGTTCTGTGTTCGCCATCTATGTATACAGTTTCAAAATTAAACTTTTGGAGAAAAAGAGACCACCGTGCTAATGCTGGGTGAAGATTGCAAGTTAAAAGAAATGACAACGCTTGGCGGTCACAGAAAACTCTGGTGTGTTTACTCGACAGATAATGCTGAAGTTTCCTAAAAGCTCAAACAACCACTAGTACTTCTAATTCTGTCACTGAGTACTAACGTTCACACTTGTAATGTCCACCCCCGCCTCCCCCCCTCCTTCCTGATTCCATCTGTTGTCCACATTAAACAATGTCCAGTCCAAGTAATTAATAAGTAAAGTCTTTTATGAAGATTTGAGAGGAACGAAGATTACAATAAATTTTCAAGTTTACTTAGCTTGTCATGTTAAGATGGCTCCAGTTCGTGTTGTGTAGGGATCTGACTCTTGAAGCTGAAAATCTCACATCAGGTCCTCACGGTCGGTGTGAACCAAATATTTTAAAGACTGTTGATGCAGCGTTTTCTACGTAACTGTATTTTCTCATATTTTAGTATATCATACACTATTTTGATTTTTCACATTAACAAAGCCGAAATTACATTGTTAGCATCTATTATACAAAAAAAACGTCCGATCGCATCAGAGGCAAGCTTACGCCTCCCACGCTCTGCTGAATAACAATATTCCAGAGAGTTTACAATTGTTCTTAACAAATGAATTTCTACTAGTTTCCGATACGTTATTAACTTCGATAATTATTTCATAAATGAATCCAGAAATAAACATGACAAACAGTACAGGATTACGTAATTAATAATAGAAATTTTAAATGTGCCAGTAATTCGTAATATCAAATGTTTCTAAAAACGTAATTTTAACTGTACATTCAGAACTAGTACTTATCGAATATAACATCAAAACTAAACTATTTTATAAAGTAATTCCTATTCATTAATTTTAGCTTGCAATGTAACATACTATGTATAAAATTACATGAAAGTTTTCAGAAAAGCAACTGAGATAATAGTGAGCTGTCCAAAATTCGAAAAATAATACTGGTATCGACAACTACTGTTGAGGAAAAGTATTGAAAGAGGATGTCTCGTTACTCACTTCATGAAAATTCTGCTCGCAAAACGAATTGCACAAACGATAGGCCTTCCGTCAACATCTCTAATTTGAAGCAGAAATGCCCCGAACCCATGAAAAGAGACGTCCATGGCTAAACAAAAATCTTTATTCATGTCAGGGTGGTGCAATAGGCTTGCATTGACTAACGCTTCCATTGTTGCCTCAAAATCCTTCTGGCACTGGTTTGGCCAAAAGAAACAGGAATTCTTTTGCAGTAGATACAGCAAGGCATTACTTTTTAAAAGCTGGTTTTGTACAAATTTACGAAAAAACAATGCCAGTACAAGGAATTATTTTAGTTGTCTTTTTGTTTAAGGTACAGCAAAATATTTACTTACTTCAATCTTCTTCCCCTTATTTGGAAGTATCCCAGATCTACGTCTACATCTGCATCTACAGCGATTCTCCGCAATCCACATTACGGTGTGTGGCGGAGGGCCTAAAAATTTCTGCTACCGAATTTTGATTCTTGTAAATTCACATTAACTCCAAATTTAGGGATCTATTTAACAATTTGCCTAATAAATCCAAGTGTTGTTTCCAAGACGTGGTCGCAATTAGAAAATCATCTATACTGTCGTCGCAATTAAAATGCATACTGTTATCCTGCTTAACAGCTCTGGGCCCAAAAATAGAATCCAAAGCTGAGACGAAAATTCCTCCACAGACGTTGATACCGAAAGGAAAATACAAAATTAATAACTTTTACCTGAGCAGGCAAAGGCCGTACATTTGCGACTGTCTACATGGAGAGCAACGTGCCAAATAAGGAGATTGCGAACTTGTAGTGTTTAGATATTTGACTTCATAGAATTTTAGTAGTTGTTCGTCTGAATTGTCTGGTTGTCTTCTGACTGGTAAGATAATTATGTTAATTGCTCTCACGTTCAACAGTAGGTGAATGCTGCCGTCTGGCTTCACAACTGAAAGTTGTGGATTGCAGTATGGGAATTATGTAGGTTCTATTATTTCCCATTTGATCATTCTTTACATTTCTAACAGCTTCCCTTTTAGCTCAAGGTGTAGCATAAGATGAGTGACAAATGGTCTGGTCAGGAAGAACTTCCACCTTGTACACTTATTCATAAATAAGCCCAGGTCTCTTGAAAAACACTGGCAAATATTGCGATAATAATCAAAATCTTTCTGTACTGCAGTTAGGGAGGATGACTGCTTTATTTTTCTCTTTTATGCCTCACCGTCAATTTACGAGTTCCCTAATTTGTCTGCGTATGGCCCATGGGAAAATATTATTTCTGGGTAAATAAGCTGCAAATTCACTTTCAGACAAAACTTAATATGATTCGGTCTAGCCTTAAGGAAAACCGAAAGATTTTTTGCTCATCAACTTAGAAACAGCACTTGCCATTGTTCAGATCTATTTTCGCTCTATGTTGGCAGGAAAACTCCCTTCCCAACATAGACTGACATTTAAAACTTCCGTCCGCAGCTCGTGGTCGTGCGGTAGCGTTCTCGCTTCCCACGCCCGGGTTCCCGGGTTCGATTCCCGGCGGGGTCAGGGATTTTCTCTGCCTCGTGATGACTGGGTGTTGTGTGATGTCATTAGGTTAGTTAGGTTTAAGGAGTTCTAAGTTGTAGGGGACTGATGACCATAGATGTTAAGTCCCATAGTGCTCAGAGCCATTTGAACCATTTAAAACTTCCGGGCTAAGTGGCCGTAGTCGGACACTAGAAATTCTTCCTCCTGACGTTTCGTCGTTCTTACGAAGTGAGGCAACGATTAGCTGTTAGGCCGTGGAGGGCCCGTTTATGTAGAGCGCGCAGAGGGCGCCACCGTTCCTCACGTACCGTCGACAGTGGAACTATCTCTGTCTAACGTCGTTACTCTTGACCAGTAGTAATCGATTGTCACACCGTTGGTACACAGTCAATCGCCATATTTTACCTAACTCTGAGTCTTCTTCTTTTGTTGAAATTATTGTGGTGTGTATATAGATCTGTATGGCTTCTCCGTACATAAGTGCACTAAATTTAATTTCGTGGTCACCGTCTTCAAAAACATGTTCCACTACAGCTGATGTGGCGGTATGTCGCAGACAACAGTTACTTTTGTGTTTAGCCGTGTACTAACACTTCTTTTCGTTGTTCCAATATCAACCTTCCGGGTAACTACAAGGAATTTTACACAACACAGGGATTGGAAAAGATGTCGTGCGTCTTTCGACGATCTTAAATATTCACTGATCTTCTTAGTGGGTCTAAAGTGTGTTTAAACTCGGAATTTGACCATAAATTTCCCAGTACGGTCAGTAATATTGTGGATAAATGGGAGAAAAAATTTCCCAGCCGACGGTTGTTGTTGTTGTTGCTGCATGTTTTCGGACATTTTTCTTCTGGGACGGAGTGCTCGATCTATCTCTTTATTAACGTATCCATATTTCTTAAAAGCTGTTCGCAAATTATTTAGTTACTCTTGCAAATAAACTGGTTCACAGGTTTTATTAGCTCTGTCCACCAAAGTCTTAATGACACCTCTCTTCTCCCTGCCATGATGGTTCGAATCCTCATGGAGGTAACCGTCGGATAACCCAATTCTGTGAGCCAGTTTATTTGCAAGAGAAACTAAATCATTTGTGAACAGCTTTTAAGCAAAATGGAAATATCGATAATGAGATAGATCGAGTACTCCTTCCCAGAAGAAAAATGTGCGAAAACGTGCAACAGTAACAACAGTCGGCCGGGAAAGTTTCTCTTCCATTTATCCACAATATTACTGACCGTACTGGGAAAGTTATGGCCAAATTTCGAGTTGAACATTCTTTAGACCTACCAAGAAGATCAGTGAATGTTTAAGGTTGGCGAAAGACGCACGGCACCCTTTTGCACCCTTGTAACTGACAACTTACTTATCTAGCTGCCATACAATAAAATGCCATAAGAACATGAGCTTGTGACTTGATACCTTGTCATCTACTCACCACTGCACACAATATAGGACAGTTTGGTACAGGAAAGGTGGGTACGAAAATCGGCTTACTAATTTCAGTGAATAAACCTATAGATACGACATTTTTGCATGCACCTTTGTCAAGAACGATGACCACATGAATGTCACCTATCTGAACCTTGACTATTGTTCTCCTATTTCCATTTCTTGGCATGGTGCACGCTTGAAGCACCGTACGTCACAAATATCTTGCCCATAGTCATATCGTAAAAATTATATATGCTCATGTTATCTACCCTCCCATCCCCCACCCCCTCCCCCACTGTATCCTTCGACCATCGTCAGAGAGCTTAACGACGCCGATTTAGGTTTTCCGCAGACAGTAGTATAATACTGCTACTTTCAGTTACCTCGACTATGTTGACAGGGTGCTCCTTGTTCGACCAGTTTCTGTCAGTGGCGTTGTGAATAGTTTGGTTACCCATCCATATATCTCTATTCCATTTGTGCAGTATTTGCTGTTCTATTATAGCCACATATATAATTGTATCTCATCTACGATCCGCCTCTTAAAAAAGTGGCCTGTTATTATTATGATTTGATTTGTTTTGATGTCCTTGGTTGTATTGGTGTTCTCCTCTCCTTCGGTAATTGTTATTATTTGCATAGTAATTCATGTTTCCTTGAGTGCTATTGTGCTGCAGATTAGGTGGGGGGAAGTTGTGTACCAACCACCGCATTCATTATTATTACTATGATTGTTTTAATACTCATTGTATCGTGAAGCAGAATGTGCACTTGTAATAAATGATGACTAACTGACAACCTCAGCTGCCGACAGGTGTTGTTGATATATCTCGACGTGGACAGCTGAAAATGTGTGCCCCGACCGGGACTCGAATCCAGGATCTCCTGCTTACATGGCAGATCCCGGGTTCGAGTCCCGGTCGGGACACGCATTTTCAGCTGTCCACGTCGAGGTATATCAACAACACCTGTCGGCAGCTGAGGTTGTCAGTTAGTCATCATTTATTCCAGGTAAAAGCTGTACGGTCATCAACAGTAACTGTTCTTTCGAGAACAAGTTACTGTCTTCGTATATATGTGCACTTGTGTTATTATTTTGCCCTTTATCATCCTCATTAATTAGATAGATTGAATTACGTATCGAAAGGAAATACTCTAAATTTGTTTCTGGCACAGTAACTAGTTTTTCAAGTACAGTGAGTGGTAACTTTCCTTTCCGAATTTTCGGGATATCCGTAAGTTTTGTTGATGTAACGCCCAAAGTACTTGCGTAAACCTTCTTGGTTACTATTAAAAAATCTGCGTTAAATACTTCTCTACGAAGAGGTTCTTGGATAGAAGTAGACCAGAATTTGTCCAAGAAAGATTGTTTAAATTGTATGTAAGTGTGACGTCGTCCAGCTGTATTTGCCACCCACGGTAAAGCATTGCCTTCTATAAAGACTAATACATCACGTATCTTATGTGCTTGTGCCCAGTGCGGGTTAGTACGTTACAAAAAGATTACATAAAAACCTTTCTTTTGAATGAAAATACCTGTCGAGTTTTCATCAGGCTCTCATCGAGTAATACTGAAGAGAGTAGTGAACCTCCCCCCCCCCCCGCCCCCACCTCCCCCTCCCTTGCAGAGTGATTGTGGTATTGACAGGACGGTGGTACTCGGTAATCGACATGACGACTGATTGGTGGCACGGGTAAATGGTTGCACTCACCATTGTTTCTTTCTCTAGCATGGTGTATTGATGCAGCTGAATGAGGACTTCCTTGCATGTGAAATAAAAAAATCTTTGTGCATATGCTCTATATCAGTTGTAGATGATTCGGATGGACTGATTTTGCACGAGTCTACCTCGATTCGTATCTGGTGCACTGCAACCTTAATATTATTGTCCACTTCTGCAATAATTTTACTTTCTCTGGTAGATATAATTTTTTCAACCTTTTCCATACAAGTCCGATGTGGGTGTACTAACTTTTCTGCAAACTATCAAAAGTTCCTACCTCAACGTGATCGTTAAGTTTCTTTAAATCATCAGTCTTACATTTATGTTCCAGCCTGAAAAAATCTCTTTCGTATGACAATTTCTGTACTTGAGCAGGAAGTTCGCCACTGACGGACTGCAGTTCAAACATCTCTGATTGAACCGCAGACACATCTTTTACCAATTCGTCATGTGCTATTTGTAAAGTATTTCGTTGTTTTGTAAGATAGTTTAACCTGTTCGAAACCTCCTGCTGTTCATCAAGTATTTGTTTGTATTGCTGAGAAAACTTATTATACATTTGTAGAAACCAGTTACCTATAATACCAAGTTGACATGGCATTCTTTGCATGTATTTAGGCAGTAAATATACGTTATGTGGTTGATTTAGGGATGCATCATCCGGCATTGATATCGCGGTTTTACTTCTCGACGTTGCTTGGTTTCAAGTTATCAAACTAACAGGAATATCCGACCTCGGTACTGCCTCTTAGAGAAGACCATTCCGAAGAAACGAAATTTGCTCGGTGATTATGATGATGAATCACCCGTTATATGGACAGAAATACCTCCTGAAACGCGTGCTTCAAAAATGGTTCAAATGGCTCTGAGCACTATGGGACTCAACTGCCGAGGTCATTAGTCCCCTAGAACTTAGAACTAGTTAAACTTAACTAACCTAAGGACATCACAAACATCCATGCCCGAGGCAGGATTCGAACCTGCGACCGTAGCGGTCTTGCGGTTCCAGACAGCAGCGCCTTTAACCGCACGACCACTTCGGCCGGCCACGCGTGCTTCAAGAGAAATTTTTGTGCCAAATTTGGCTCGTCACTTCCCTGTGAAATGTTATCAAACTGCTGGAATGTGGATTCACTTCCGCTACGCGTACTCTGATCAATCACTTCATTCATGTTGGCAGAGTCACTTATTGTTTGCCCTACGTCAGATGTAACAATGTCAGTGATAGCCATTTTTTAAAAGATATAACAATAAATTTATCACTCAAGATTTTACGAAAATTGAAAGGAAAAGGGCGAATACAACAAGATAATTGCAAAACAACAACCTATCAATAATTGTAAGCCCAAGCCATAGAACGTTCTAGCAACGAATCGTTCGGTTATTACTGAATGCTATGCAAACGTGAGAAATGTTTTTACTGATGTTAAATACATAGGAAAAGACGTCTACGGCTGTTAGATTAAGCTACAACTGCATTTCTTTTATAACGTTGCGAGTGAAGAGGAATAGTTGAAAGTTGCGCGCGCGCGGGGCTACTTTCATGTTTCTGAGGTTTCCGTCAGTGTTAATTTTTGACAGTGTGTATTTTTACTTTCGCTTTGTCATATCTCACGTGTCGTGGTATGCCATACATGAAAAGAACAAAAATTATTGTTATCGTACGTGAACCTGTATCTACATAAATTTAAGTATCACACAACACAACGAATTCAAGTATCCCAATCGCGAACGTTCATGTAAACAGTAGCCACTGGTAGAGTTACACGTGTTATATATGGAAAAGGATGAGTGCAAAATTATTTCTGGAATATTCCACTGCAGAATAACACCACAAGTGCGGCTGCTGGGGAAGCTCCCAAGGCGTTTAAGGCAAACATTTAGTTCCAAATAAGGTGTGAAGATACTTTTGATGCTCACCAGGCCAGTGAAATACCTTGTCAAAAAATTTTGACACCAGCTTACGACAGACACCAATAGTCGTTCTATTTAACAGATATTTTCTTTAACAGTTTATTGTTATTATATCTGACTTCGTCTCCAAGTAACACATTTCGTAGAACTGGACAATGTATTAAAATAAATATCCATCTGAATCACAATTGATGTATTTGACAAATTATTCTGAACTCTACAGGAATACGCCTCACTTCAATGACACAGAGGTAAGAAAAAGGTACTACAGGAAAATGAAAATCATTCAATTCAACTATTTTCACAGATAGTGCCTCCTTTGCATTCAGAAGTATACATGCAGATTGTTTGAATAGGAAGACTAACCCGCCGGTGTGGCGGAGCGGTTCTAGGCGCTTCAGTCTGGAACCGCGCGACCGCTACGGTCGCAGGTTCGAATCCTGCCTCTGACATGGATGTGTGTGATGTCCTTAGGTTAGTTATGTTTAAGTAGTTCTAAGTTCTAGGGGACTGATGACCTCAGATGTTAAATCCCGCAGTGCCTAGAGCCATTTGAACCATTTGATTTAGAAAGACCAATACACTACCGGAGAAATATTAGTACACTTGCAAAGACGACGTCGATTTGTATCCTATGCCGAAATATGCATCTGGGGGGACAGTAGATGGTTTCTAAGTCGTCCGCCAACAGATATCGCAGTGGCATGGCTACCAGAGCGCCACCTGTGTCCTCTTTTCAATAGGGAATTCTCACAGCCAGTAGGCTAACTGTGGTGCAAGCGTGTGAAGCAAGCAGGCAAACATGCCACAGAGACGCACTCGTGCTTGCTACAGCCAACTGACCGAATTTGAAAGGGGTAAAATTGTGGCCTTCCGAGTGGCCGGGTGGTACTTCCTGAGAACTGCCACACAAGTTGGACGTACTGCGTCAGTTGTGCAATGATACTTCTATCTGTGGTCACGTGAACATACTCACAACCATAGACGAGGTTCTGGATGTCCACGTAGCACAGACGACGCCAAGTTCGTCGTGTTGTAAGGGCAGCAGTGGCGGATCGTACAGCTACCACTGCACAGATAAGAGGGCTTCTGAGCACAGACGTGTCTACACGAACTGGTGCGAACCGGTTATTAGCAGTGGGACTACAGGCACACGTACCTCTAGTCCCACTTCCACTCATGCCGCAGCATTGACGTGCACAGCTCGACTGGAGCCGTCAGAGGATCACTTGGAAGATGGAACGGCCATGGTCTTCAGCGATGAACGCGGGTTCTGCCTGCACGCATTGATGGTCGTTTGCACATACGACGTCGACCTGGTGAGCGCTGACTCATACAGTCCAAGTCATACTAGCACCACACCAGGCCTTATCGTCTGAGCTACGAAAAGCTAGAAACCTTGTTCAGTGTTGGTGTTCGTGGAGGGGACAATAACCAGTACTCGGTAAGTGCAGAATGCTGTTAGACCCGTTCTTTGGTCGTTTTTGCAACAGAAAAGTGATGCGATGTAGCAACAGGACAAATCTCGCTCACACACTGCCCGTGAATCTCAACGTGCAGGACGTGCGACAACTTCCCTGGCCAGCATTACCTCCGGACTCGTCTCCAATCGCGTGCGTGGGATATGGTGGGTCGAGAAGCGACACGTGCGATTCTTGAGCCAGCAACTCTTACGAGACTACGTGTACAGCTCGAGAAGGCGTGGCATAACGCATCCAGGACAGTATTCGCCTTCTGTACGATCGACTGAATGCCAGAGTCAGCGCCTGCGTTGCCGCCCGTGGAGCCTACACAACGAACTAATGTCGGTATTTCACCGTGGATCGATACCTGGTACCTCAGAACCACTTTGACTATTGATCTGTAAATGTAATCATTTTTGTACTGCGTAAGCACTGTTGCCACAATAAACCTTGAGTGAACTGGAATCCTCCAAAAGAACGACTATTTTTTTCCGGCAGTGCATATTGCTTGATATTTAGTATACGAACATTAACTCTTACGTACGCGTTGATAGCTGAGTGGTCAGTGCCACGGACTGTCATGCCAAGGGGCCCGGGTTCGATTCCTGGCTCGGTCGGAGATTTTCTTCGTTCAATGACTGGACGTTGTGTTGTCTTCATCATCATCTCACCCCATCGACGACTAAGTCGGCGAAGTGGCGTCAACTCAAAAGACTTGCACCAGGCGACCGGTCTACCCGACGGGTGGCGCTAGCCACACGGCATTTCCATTTCCATTAATTTTTATTAGTCTTCTAATGTGCAAGATTATGAGAGCGCACACACGCACACACATACACACACACACACACACACACACACACACACACACAGAGAGAGAGAGAGAGAGAGAGAGAGAGAGAGAGAGAGAGACGATGGTCGAGAAGTCTTGAAGCGAATTCCAGCAAAATCTTTCCATGACAGATTATTTGTATTTATTTAAGGACCAATATTTTCCTTAATTTCAAATAAGATTCAAGATCAAACCATCAATGGGACAGAGTTTTTACTTCTCCTAGATAACATCCAGCTCAGTCCGTCACTGCAAGGTATGCCATTAGTTTACACTCATAGTGAATGAAATCACATCAAACCAATGGTCTATAACTCAGGGGCGTTCATCAGACACATTTTCGTGAGGTACTGTTACGTAGGCCCTTCGTGTTCGATTATACTTCGAAACAAACGAATGTTCTCCAAGTAACAGCTTTCGACTAGCTTTGCAGCGACGGAATGAGGATTAAAATGCCAAATGCCAACCTTCTAAAGTCTCTTCTTCCTTTTTCAATGAGTTAGAGGCGAAAGTTATTCCACAGACGCATTGCCTCATGGGAGGAAGAAGACGAATCGAAAGGTAATGATTCATCATTTACAGCAGAAAAACAGTTTGCCTGAAGACCAAGATCATCTACTGTATTTACAACAATCTCTCCTTGACTCAAAACATTAATATCCTCCAGAACGTTACAACATTTAGTTACACTTTTACTCTCTGTATCAAGCGTTGCCATAAAATTAATTATCCCTTCACCAAGTTCATCAAATAATATACTTTTAAGTGTTGCGCATTTACTCTGTGTACAAGGTCTTTTAAACTGCACAAGGTCTTTTAAGAAACTTATATAACTCTGCAGTGAGATCATCAGATTCTAAGTTTTTAACATCCTCAAACCGACTGTCCACTTCATTAGCATCAACAATCTCTGCATTAACTACAGGATTAGATTCTGCTTCGCGTTCTATGGTCTGTTGTTCACTTTCGTCAATAACGTTGTCTACTTGTTTCTCAATTCGTTCATTACTTTTTCTTAATGATGGTTCAGAAATCTGGTAATATTTATTTTGTGATGGCCCAAAAGCTTTTAAAGCATTCCTCGTTTCTTTATTTTCAGCCTGAATACCTTATAACTATTGGTTCACAGACTCAACAGTTGTAGTGTGAATTGACTTACCCGTCAGCAAAATCATCCTTTCTGTATCCAAATCTCCCTGTACCGCTAATACATACGTTTCACCTCCTTCTTGGTTGTTATGTTTATGTTCCCCATGATTGACACTTCCTCGCTATTCCCCACTGTTTCTGATTCGGCCTTTAGCTCGAAAATAGTAATTTTAATAACTGTTCTTCATACGAAAACTGAAAACTAAAAAAAAAGATATAAGAGATTTTTACGTAACTTTCATGTGCCCGTCCGCAGCTGTCGACAATGTCAGTCTCTATTATGTCCAGTATTTTTCCACTGTTTGGAGTCGCTTTTTTTGGGCTTTCACAGTACTGTTAAATTTGTTCCTGCACCATGCATATCATCGCAGTACATGTCTATATTTATTTCTATCCCAGCTGCGGACCCCAAATTCAAACCCGTGCACTCGAGACTACAATACTTGATTTCATTACTACAAACTTTGCAAGTAGATACTTCGCTTATGTTTGCGGAGATACCTGTCTGACTGACAACTGATTTTGAGCACAGGATGAATTTAAAACCAATTTTTATAAAACAGTCCACATGATGATTATTTATGATTGGTTGAATTACTGTTTTTGTTCGTTGTATTTCAACGTCTTCGTTACTGCTCAGTGTCCAGCGATACAAATTTCATGAATGTTGGAGAGAAGGTTTTAGTTTAAAAATATGCACTTTGATATGAACATTTGTAGGCGTTTTATTTTCAATACGTATTTTTTTATTCTTCTGTCTTCTTGTCACAAACTAAACAATCTCAATACTGAGACCAGTCCTTCACAATACAATTTGTCATATCCAGTACAGTACAGAAGAGACATGACGTCTTCTTAACTCATGCCATGGACAACTCTAAGCAGAACTAAGATACAAAAACGCTCACATTGCAGCGATCTTACAAAATATCGATTTTACATACATGATCAATCATTTCTTTTCACTAATGTTTTCAAAATAAATTACAAAAATAGCAGCAATGGCAATAATGTCAAATGTATCTACACTTTAAAATTTAAGTGTAAATATGAGAAACTCTTTGATCCTTTGGCTGAACATAAAATTTTATTTTTGTATATAAATACTATACAGTCAATCAGGGTAGCTTGTAACCAGTGAGGGTATCTTTGCACCATTTACCACTTCTGTTTCAAATGGCTGCTGCTCCACGTACTTACATTATTTTGTGCTAAAATTTACACATTTATTACCTCTGTGATTTCTAGTTAATATTTCAGTTGTATTTCCAACTTCGTACAAGTTCTTCGGTTGTGATTATTTTTTAACTACGTTGGCTGTAAAGAGAGCTTCTGGTGACACTGATTTCAATTTAATAATGCCAGACCGACAATAATATCTTGATATCTCAAAGTAACCCTGCAGTACTGAATTAACTCTACTTTTGATTGGCCCTCTAATATGATTGGCTAGTTATGAAGTAAGGGAAGATGGAAGGAAAGAGGCTATTTATGGATGTCCATGTCGTCAACGATTGGTAGCTGTCCGCCAATCAGTGTTCCGCTTCTGGTCGGCAAGTTTTCATTCTGTTGTGCGCGAAAGTGGACTGACAGTTGCCCTACAGCTGTTTGTGCAGATACGTCCGTGTCCCGTGTAGCTCCTGTCCTGCCACCTTCTCGCGGCCCGTTGGAGCCATCTTCTCTGTTGATGTTGTCAGGCTGCTTAATAATTTCGATCACCTCCCGTATTTTGCGTTCTCGCACCCACGATTCTTTCGCCAGTACTCGGGCTTCCTGGAACCTGATAGGTTGTCCACAGTCACGGTGGTGTTCCACTATCGCCGATTTACAGGGTGTTTCAAAAATGACCGGTATATTTGAAACGGCAATAAAAACTAAACGAGCAGCGATATAAATACACCGTTTGTTGCAATATGCTTGGGACAACAGTACATTTTCAGGCGGACAAACTTTCGAAATTACAGTAGTTACAATTTTCAACAACAGATGGCGCTGCGGTCTGGGAAACTCTATAGTACGATATTTTCCACATATCCACCATGCGTAGCAATAATATGGCGTAGTCTCTGGATGAAATTACCCGAAACCTTTGACAACGTGTCTGGCGGAATGGCTTCACATGCAGATGAGATGTACTGCTTCAGCTGTTCAATTGTTTCTGGATTCTGGCGGTACACCTGGTCTTTCAAGTGTCCCCACAGAAAGAAGTCACAGGGGATCATGTCTGGTGAATAGGGAGGCCAATCCACGCCGCCTCCTGTATGTTTCGGATAGCCCGAAGCAATCACACGATCATCGAAATATTCATTCAGGAAATTAAAGACGTCGGCCGTGCGATGTGGCCGGGCACCATCTTGCATAAACCACGAGGTGTTCGCAGTGTCGTCTAAGGCAGTTTGTACCGCCACAAATTCACGAAGAATGTCCAGATAGCGTGATGCAGTAATCGTTTCGGATCTGAAAAATGGGCCAATGATTCCTTTGAAGAAATGGCGGCCCAGACCAGTACTTTTTGAGGATGCAGGGACGATGGGACTGCAACATGGGGCTTTTCGGTTCCCCATATGCGCCAGTTCTGTTTATTGACGAAGCTGTCCAGGTAAAAATGAGCTTCGTCAGTAAACCAAATGCTGCCCATATGCATATCGCCGTCATCAATCCTGTGCACTATATCGTTAGCGAATGTCTCTCGTGCAGCAATGGTAGCGGCGCTGAGGGGTTGCCGCGTTTGAATTTTGTATGGACAGAGGTGTAAACTCTGGCGCATGAGACGATACGTGGACGTTGGCGTCATTTGGACCGCAGCTGCAACACGGCGAACGGAAACCCGAGGCCGCTGTTGGATCACCTGCTGCACTAGCTGCGCGTTGCCCTCTGTGGTTGCCACACGCGGTCGCCCTACCTTTCCAGCACGTTCATCCGTCACGTTCCCAGTCCGTTGAAATTTTTCAAACAGATCCTTTATTGTATCGCTTTTCGGTCCTTTGGTTACATTAAACCTCCGTTGAAAACTTCGTCTTGTTGCAACAACACTGTGTTCTAGGCGGTGGAATTCCAACACCAGAAAAATCCTCTGTTCTAAGGAATAAACCATGTTGTCTACAGCACACTTGTGAACAGCACACGCTTACAGCAGAAAGACGACGTACGGAATGGTGCACCCACAGACTGCGTTTTCTTCTATATCGTTCACATCACTTGCAGCGCCATCTGTTGTTGAAAATTGTAACTACTGTAATTTCGAAAGTTTGTCCGCCTGAAAATGTACTGTTGTCCCAAGCATATTGCAACAAACGGTGTATTTCTATCGCTGCTCGTTTAGTTTTTATTGCCGTTTCAAATATACCGGTCATTTTTGAAACACCCTGTATAATGTTGTTGTAATCGTACATAGCGTTCGTGTTCTGCTACTCGTAAGCTGACAGGTCGTGGATGCGAGAAGAATCGTGGATGCGAGAACGCAAAATACGGGAGGCGATCCAAATTATTAAGCAGCCTGACAACATCAACAGAGAAGATGGCTACAAACTCCCGGCGTCCTGGTTGCCGGCCATCCCAGTCCAACGGGCCGCGAGCGGTCGCGGGGCAGAAGCTACACGGGACACTGACGTATCTGCACAAACAGCTGTAGAGCAACTGTCAGCCCACTTCCGCGCCCACCAGGAGCAAAACTTGCCGACCAGAAGCCGAACGCTGATTGGCGGACGGCTACCAATCGTTGACGACATGGACATCCAGGAATAGCCTCTTTCCTTCCATCTTCCCTTACGTCATGAATAGAGAGCCAATTAAAAGTTTCACAACAGTGACGCCAGACATCGATAGTCTGTAATAAATAGAAGCACCTATCTCCATGCAAAACCAGTCGTGCACTGAGGAAGGCCGTTGCAATTCGGCTGAATCGTAGGTTTTAGTTTATTATACACTCCTGGAAATGGAAAAAAGAACACATTGACACCGGTGTGTCAGACCCACCATACTTGCTCCGGACACTGCGAGAGGGCTGTACAAGCAATGATCACACGCACGGCACAGCGGACACACCAGGAACCGCGGTGTTGGCCGTCGAATGGCGCTAGCTGCGCAGCATTTGTGCACCGCCGCCTTCAGTGTCAGAGCTCCATCGCAGTCTTTAACACTGGTAGCATGCCGCGACAGCGTGGACGTGAACCGTATGTGCAGTTGACGGACTTTGAGCGAGGGCGTATAGTGGGCATGCGGGAGGCCGGGTGGACGTACCGCCGAATTGCTCAACACGTGGGGCGTGAGGTCTCCACAGTACATCGATGTTGTCGCCAGTGGTCGGCGGAAGGTGCACGTGCCCGTCGACCTGGGACCGGACCGCAGCGACGCACGGATGCACGCCAAGACCGTAGGATCCTACGCAGTGCCGTAGGGGACCGCACCGCCACTTCCCAGCAAATTAGGGACACTGTTGCTCCTGGGGTATCGGCGAGGACCATTCGCAACCGTCTCCATGAAGTTTGGCTACGGTCCCGCACACCGTTAGGCCGTCTTCCGCTCACGCCCCAACATCGTGCAGCCCGTCTCCAGTGGTGTCGCGACAGGCGTGAATGGAGGGATGAATGGAGACGTGTCGTCTTCAGCGATGAGAGTCGCTTCTGCCTTGGTGCCAATGATGGTCGTATGCGTGTTTGGCACCGTGCAGGTGAGCGCCACAATCAGGACTGCATACGACCGAGGCACACAGGGCCAACACCCGGCATCATGGCGTGGGGAGCGATCTCCTACACTGGCCGTACACCACTGGTGATCGTCGAGGGGACACTGAATAGTGCACGGTACATCCAAACCGTCATCGAACCCATCGTTCTACCATTCCTAGACCGGCAAGGGAACTTGCTGTTCCAACAGGACAATGCACGTCCGCATGTATCCCGTGCCACCCAACGTGCTCTAGAAGGTGTAAGTCAACTACCCTGGCCAGCAAGATCTCCGGATCTGTCCCCCATTGAGCATGTTTGGGACTGGATGAAGCGTCGTCTCACGCGGTCTGCACGTCCAGCACGAACGCTGGTCCAACTGAGGCGCCAGGTGGAAATGGCATGGCAAGCCGTTCCACAGGACTAC
The DNA here is from genome assembly GCF_023864275.1 of Schistocerca cancellata. NCBI lineage: Eukaryota > Metazoa > Arthropoda > Insecta > Orthoptera > Acrididae > Schistocerca > Schistocerca cancellata. The sequence continues at coordinate 1,036,188,193 of NC_064627.1, read as the reverse complement.
ATCCAGCATCTCTACGATCGTCTCCATGGGAGAATAGCAGCCTGCATTGCTGCGAAAGGTGGATATACACTGTACTAGTGCCGACATTGTGCATGCTCTGTTGCCTGTGTCTATGTGCCTGTGGTTCTGTCAATGTGATCATGTGATGTATCTGACCCCAGGAATGTGTCAATAAAGTTTCCCCTTCCTGGGACAATGAATTCACGGTGTTCTTATTTCAATTTCCAGGAGTGTAGTTGGCAAACTGCCTATTTTGTTTTATTATAGTTGTTAGTTTTTAGAAATGACGTGGCATAATACCCAGAAGAATTTTAATCACTATGACACCGGCCGCGGAAGCCTACGTTCTTATAACTCTACTTGTTTTTTACTTCTAAATAACGCTTGATTTCTTCTAACATGATCTACATTTAGCCAGAGCATTAGAGATAGGAAATATTCTTTATTTTTTTAAGAGTAGTCTAAAGTTATTGTGAATGACTGTGTTCCTTCGTACCAGCATTAAAACTGAAATTTTACTCTAATAGTGCATAGTTAGTGTACAGTACTACTTTTCCAAGCACTCAGTACTTAGACATGTAAATTACATGTAAAATACATTGGGATTACAGCTTGATAATAAATTCAACTGGGAGGAGCACACCACAGAACTGCTGAAGCGTCTTAACAAATCTCTGTTTGCAATGCGAATTTTGTCAGACATAGGGGATATAAAAATGAAAAAACTGGCATACTATGCTTACTTTCATTCCATAATGTCATATGGGATTATTTTTTGGGGTAATTCATCAAGCCAAGCTAAAGTTTTCCGGGCACAAAAACGTGCAGTAAGAATTATATGTGGTGTGAACTCAAGAACATCCTGCAGAAGCCTGTTTAGGGAACTAGGGATGCTAACTACAGCTTTCCAATATATTTATTCCTTAATGAAATTTGTCATTAAAAATATATCACTTTTTCAAACCAACAGCTCAATTCATGGAATCAATACTAGAAATAAGAATAATCTTCACAAGGATTTAAAGTCACTTAGTCTTGTACAAAAAGGTGTGCATTATTCAGGAACACACATTTTCAATAACTTGCCAGCAGCCATAAAAAGCTTAACAACCAATGAAATTCAGTTTAAGAGAAGCCTAAAGGATTTATTGGTGGCCAACTCCTTCTACTCCATTGATGAATTTCTTAGTAAAACCAACTGATTTGTCTATAAGTACAACATAACTTCTGCACAATTTCAGTGCAGTAATGTGTTCACTGAAAATTTGTGTGTCTGTGTGTGTGTGTGGTTGTGTGTAAGTATAATCTAACTTCTGCACCATTTCAGTGCAGTAATGTGTTCATTGTAAATAAGTATTTCAGTAGTTGTATTACATGTTTATTACCTTATAAATAAATAAAAAACTTTTTTATTTTAAATTCAGTGCATTAGTATTTGTAAAATGACTCTTAGTGTTCATTAAAATATGACGATCATTCCACTTGGGACCTGTGGAATGGTACATTAGCTTATTTGTTTTAGTTGTAAATATTTGTCATGTATTGTTGTTTTTCTGACATGTTCCACATCCTGGAGGACCTCCTCACTACGGATCAATTGGAATGAAAGTAAATCTAATCTAATCTAATCTAATTACTACAATGTCTGTTGTGTAATGTATTTTGTACACAGTACTTTCAAAAAATGGTAAAATTTTGTACAAAGTCACCCCGATTGACTGTAATGCTTACTATTTGAGCATCTAAAAACTGAAATTTATGTAAATTCGGTTAAACTTTTAATTAATGAATGGTCTTATTCTTAAAACGTATCAGTAGGTATAAAATGTGACGAAAATAGGATTACGAAGCACTTCCACTATACTGCCCATCCAATAAAGATTCTAATTAGATAGATTTTAATGTAAGACGCTCCTTCAAGATCTGGAGTACACTGTAAACTTTTCCTGTACACGTGTCACTGCCGAAGAACGTAACAATTCGTGTTCCCCCTGCGACTGACTACCCGAATATCTTATGGCTGCGTTGCCGCACCATGGAGCGCCATTACGCTACGATGAATGCGGAGTCAACCTACAACTCTCTCCGATCCTTAATTACACAGACGCGCAAGCGTAAATTACTCTGTAATCTTGCCGGGCAGCGCACGAGACGGGCGAACGCTTAAGCGCAACATGAATTATCGACCATTCGCGTTTCCTAATGCACCGAGTGAGGCTCTCATCTGCGATTGCTCCGGAGGCATTAACGCGCTAATAAAGTCCTTAGAAATATGTGTACGGTCCTCTGCAAAATGAATTACTTTGTATTTATTGCCAATTCGAGGCAAAAAAGAGAGTAAAGTAATAAAGTGGTATCGGTAATGGTGGCTACGTGAAAGGGCATCCCTGATGAGGAGTGGTCTCTTTGGTCATGAAGACGTCCCGGTTGCAATTAGAGGCTGGAAGTGGAGCGACCACCCACGAACGCTGGCGTGTACCAAACAGGCCCCTCTAATTCCCGCCCGCACAAATTACACCAGACTCTCGAGTTGGAAGCTGTGTTTAGGATATAACAGTCGTGCTGGGTGTGTGCGGCGTAGCTACTACAAGAGATTGGTTAGTTAGTTATTTAAATGTTCCTTAGATCATCTGAACAACTTTTATCGAAATGATGCTGGCCGAATCTGTTTACAGGATATGTATACATGAGTAGCGTTAATTTTAATGAACATTTTATCATTTTATTGCTAATCATGCAACTACATTTCAAAATAACTTTTTTCTACTAGCTGTCAACTTTTAAGAAGAAATTCTTCAGTGGAATAGGAGTTGTCCAAGAGAAATGATTTAAAATTAGATGTAAAATTTGCTTCGCTACTTGTCAGACATTTTATTTCATTGGGCAAATGATAAAAAAATTTTCTTGGTCCATATTGAACTCCTCTCTCAGCTACTGAAGCATTAAGAATGGGTATTGAAAGCCACTTTCTTGTCTAGTGTTGTAGGCCTATACATCGCTGTTGTTCGCAAACTGTAATGAATTATTTATGACGAATTTCACTAGCGTAAATATATAATGTGACGGAGCCGTGAAAATGCCTACATGATGTCCATGGGTGAGCAGCACATATTGTTCTTGATGCTCGCTTTTGTGTAATCAATACATTCTTTCCAAGTGATGAGTTAACCCAGAAAATTATTCAATACGATATTATTGACTGCAAATATGCAAAACACGTCAGGAGCTTGATACATTTGGTTCCAACATTAGCAATTATACGAGGAGGCTGAACTTAGTAGTTTGAGAAGCTCAGTAATATGCTTCTTCCAGTTCAAGTTTTCATCAATACGTACACCCAAAAATTTGGAGCATTCTACCCTGCTCAATGACTCCTGCTCATGTGTTACATCATTTGTTGATATGACTCTATTAGTTCTAAAGAACTGAATGTGGTGTGTTTTTTCAAAATTTATGATAGTCCATTTTCAAAGAACCACTTAAAAATTCTTTGGAAAATATCGTTTACAAACTCTTCTGTTGCTTTCTCTCTAATGGGATTTTTATAACTCTATCGTCGTCTGTGGAAAGTAATAATTTTGATTGTTGAATGTTAAGTGGCACCTACAGTAGCGAGTTGATAAACAGTACTTCTCTGCTCACTTAAGGTTTTATGTGGCTGGACTGATGTTTCGAGCGGATAGGCAGTTGGTAGATGTCTACGCCGTGAGATACCAGCAAGTGTGTCTGCGGATCTTCCCAGATATATTCGACGTGGGTTTATGTGCCGCAGTTCATTCTGTCGACACGTTCACTCACAAGTAAACATTCCCAAGTGCGAATAAACCATGTTGATGAAACTTGGCGAGTATTAGGGGGAGGGAGGAGGCAGAATAATTCAATCCATATTTTTTTTGTTTGTACCCAGTTTCCCTGAGTAAAACAGACCCCGATAGGTAGTTTGGAGTATTAGGTTTGGAGGGAATATCTTCGAAACGGTAATACATGAAAAACGTTTCTCATATAAAAGTTTATATGTAATTAATGTTCCTGAAAACCGTATAATCGAATTATGTAATAATTTGAAATTTTGTAGAATATCCCACCACCATTAATTAATTTTGGTAAATGAATACTTTTGTTAGATCAAAAATTAAAGAAACTTTCGAGCTAAATGCATCTCTGTGTAATAAAACTGGTTCCTGAAATACCATTTTTGGAAAATAAGCTCTACAGAGTGTGCTGTCAGAGTATTTTCAACATACCTGACTAAAATATCTAAATACTCATTACATTTCTTAGTTATTTATTTTACTTATATTGTTACTGTACGATAGTGACACTAAGACTATCCATCTGTTGGGTATACAAAAGGTCCCTATCCAGAGGGATAAAACACTTAACCCTACCTTTTTATCACCAACAGAACCCGACACACGAACACCGGGAAATCCAATTCTTATGCGCGGCGTTTTGGAATGTATTAGGTACACATGTTTTCGCGTGCATACCGGTTGCAATAAATAAGATTATCTAATTTTTGAGTTGTATAAACAGAGAAGGGATAACCAGACATGAGAGTGATACAATCGACATAAGAAATGAAGCAAATATGTAGTTGGAGAGGCTACCTATGATTAATGTAGACGAAAATACTTCGGATTGACACTTGATCGCCGACTAACATGGAAGCCTCAACTACTAGCTATACGACAGAAAGCCCACAATAGACTAAAATTTCTGAAAACACTAACAGACTGAACAAGGGGATTGCACCTTTCCACGGTCCTTCACACCTATAAATCCCTGATCCGGTCCATCGTCTGCTATCTAAATGTGGCACGGACTTCAACTCCTCCCTCCTTTTATCACGCCCTACAGATCCTCGAACGTCATGCACTTCGCTTATCTTCCCCCGCCCGCATCGTATACCAACTTCCATCTTGAACGCCTCCGAGTATCCTACGTTACCCGTAAACTCATCATTACCCAACCTCTAGTTTCCCCCATGCGCTCACTGCTCCTGCTACTCTGCCGCGCCTCTACTACCACACTCTCCCAACACTATATCTCTACACTGTCCACGTCCTCTCCCAGCGAAACTTCAACCGCCTTCCCTAACGCGAACATAAAATCTGCCCTGATATACGCCCATTCTATCATATCTAAGAGATCCCTACCACCCTCCCCTTGCCAGGGCCCCATTTCCCTCCACTTCTCTCCACCCACTTGCTCACTCTAGTTTCTAAACCGCATCCCTGTTCACGCGCCCCAAATGGTCGTCCAAACATACATTCACACAAACATCCTCCTATGCGCTACTCCTGAATGCTACGGTCCCATGATAGCCTTACCCGTAGCAGTCTACATCCACTCATCTGTTCACTTATCAGTGTATGTATTTTATCTTGTGCAACTGTCCATCTGTTTTCAGATATTCGTGGGTAACACTTATTTACGATTCGTCTGTGTCAATATTTTAGTTAATCAGCAAATCAGCCTTTCATATTTTATCTTATGCAGCTGTGAATTTGTCTTTTTGTGGTGCAAAACATTCATTTTTGTCAACCGCGACGTCCAATTTTTATACTGTGTTTTAAAATTTTTACTCTCTTGTGACTGAAGAGCAGCAAATTGTATCTGCTGACACTCCGCCCCTATGCAATCAGGGGAGGAAATAACAATAAACAAAAAATATATTATGTAAGGAACTATCAAATAAAGACAGTTAGGCATTACGTACAAAATCGCTCTGCCCACTGAATACCCTTGTTGGCCCTTTTTTTCTGCTTTATAAATTTCAAGCTCTTCTAACAAGTTGTGAGCACGGCCTTTCTCAACCCTGTGGAGAATATGCTTATTATTCTCAGTGCTTTCTGTAGCATGACCAGTTTTTGATAAATGCAGAGCCAAGGCAGTTTTGCTACGTAACTGTGAATCCTTCTTGTACCTTACATTAAAAGAACAGCCGGTTTGGCGTTATCATATTTTTACATTTGTTACAATCAGTCATGTACAATTCAAAGCCATTAAATTTGACACACGCATTTTTCAACATACATTTTACATGAAGCTTAGTATGTTGTCAATTTGAAAGCCACATTTAACATTAGATTTTCTGAAACCTTTCTCTATTTGCTGGCATATACTACCTTAAAATTTCATATTTTTCTTAATTTGTCCTCTTTTAATGTTTGTTTTCGGGTGTAAAGTACACTTGATATGTTTCCGTAGCAGTCTTTCTGGATGTTGTCCCATCATAAGTTAGATAAGTGCTTCTCGGCTTCTTTCTCATTCTCAGCCGCTTCTTCAGGCGTTGTTGATTTGACTGCAACGCCCGTTAGTTTGTCGATCTGGACATTCTTTTGGAATCCTATTCATAGATGATGCAGTCTTCGGCGAAGCTCTCAATATGGGTCGGTCGTCGGAATATCGCGCATAAAAACAGAATCAACAGCTCTGATGAATGCCTGAAAGCACTTCAGTCGCACCAAGAAAACCTGAGAAATCACTCGAAGAATTCCTTTCGTATCCCACAGAGCGTTAGCCATAACCTTCCTAAAAGAAGATAATCAACCTCGTCATTTTTGATGCAGAGCCACTGTATTACACCCTCTGTTTTCTCTGCTGCTTTCTTTCTAAAATAAGGTGATCTGGACACGCCCCACTCAATGACAAATTGTTATTTACATTCTGTTGGATTCTTTTCAAACGGACGATACACTGTTCTCACATTCGGTTTCGCATTTGCTTATGGTTTACAATCAATAAATTCGGCATTCTTCTTGCACGAAAATGGCGTAGATTTTTTTATAAATATGGACGGTTTACAATTCGAGTATGATCCACCTGGTGTAATTAACATAAACCACCACATCTTCGTCTACATCTACATCAGGAAGATTCGATCTAGGGCAGGCTCCGCTTCCCGAAACTCTGAATTGGCACGTTAACGTGCACGGTACTCCGGTTTTTCGTCGTGCAGATATCTTGTCTAAATCATTTTACAATTCGTTTTGATCTTCTGATGACTTTAGTAAACTTTAGAAGATAGTATCGTCAGTAAGTAACCTAGGAGGACTGCTTAGATTGCCTCCTAAATCGTTTATACAGATTAAGAATAGCAAACAGCCCGTAACACTTCGATAGACAGTCTCAGATTTAACATTGACTTCACTCGATGACTTCTACGTCAGTTACTAGAGCTATGGCCCTCGTGAGAGGAAATCACATATCCGGTCGCACAACTGAGCCAATACTTCCTAGGCAAGTGATACGATTAGAAGGCACTTGTGAAGAACGGTGCCAAAAGGCTTCGACAAATTTGAAAATCTCGAATGAGGTTCAAAATGTTCAAATGTGTGTGAATTCCTAAGGGACCAAATTCCTGAGGTCATCGGTCCCTAGACTTACACAGTTCTTAAACTAACTTAAGCTACGAACAACACACACACCCATGCTCGAGGGAGGACTCGAACCTCCGGCGGTCGAATGAGGTTGGGACTCCCTGTGAGACATTTATAATTCCTATTTTTTTGTTACAAAACGATACGAGATGAGACCGCGGAGAGAGAAGACACCAAGCAGGTCGTCTGAAGTATCAGCCCGCCGAGTTCGGCCTTCACAAAGGAACACAGTACAGTAGTTTCAGTGAGGAACGCTGTTACAGTTTTGTCCTGGTCTGCTGCAGAGAGCACGTTGACACTGAAGAGCACCAGCTTTATCCTGTTTGTTTCAACGATAAAATTTTTCAAAGAAATCACTCCCGCCGTAATGCCGCCGAATCATATACACCTAGGCCTTGTAGAATTGGCCTGTAATATTGCGAAGAATAAGGTACATCGGGGCTATAGAGAAAATCCTAATTAAAAAAATCACCCGTCCTTCGGAGGAGGTTGGACAAATGGCTGACAACCCACTCGTAAGAAGAACTCAAGTCGCGCTGCTTGGACAAAAGGGAGTCGGAGTGATCAGTGGTGACACACAGAAGGGAAATGGAGTCTGATAATGGACAAAGAAGGATCAAGTCGAGTTTATATAGTGGAACGTGGAATATGAAGTCTCTGTATCGCCCAGGATAGCTAAGAGTGCTACTAGAGCAAACAACGAAATTGAAACGGATAGCGGAGAGAAGCACAAGCTCGGTACAGGATTTTGCGGTACACCAGCAGTTTCAGCACATTTCGTCCGCGTTCTCATCTATTAGTCCAACACCCTTAACGTCCAGGACAGAGGGGAAATTGTTTTTAGTTATTCTATAATTAGCGCAAGAAACTAAAAGGACGAAAAATGGAAACCAAAGTGAAGTCGTACTGGTAGAGGCCGACTAGAATCAGATGGATAGATGGAATCACGGAGTTTCTGCAGAAAATGGGCTGTAGGTGGTGGAAAACTCGACGTTGGAGCGTGATAACTGGCGGAGAGTTGTTGAACAGGTCAAGGTTCACAATGAACTGTACAGCCACAGAAGAAGGAACCGAGCGAGGTGGCGCAGTGGTTAGCACACTGAACTCGCATTCGGGAGGACGACGGTTCAGTCCCGTCTCCGGCCATCCTGATTTAGGTTTTCCGTGATTTCCCTAAATCGCTTCAGGCAAATGCCGGGATGGTTCCTTAGAAAGGGCACGGCCGATTTCCTTCCCCATCCTTCCCGTCTCTAATGAACTCGTTGTCGACGGGACGTTAAACACTAATCTCCTCCTCCTCCTCCTCCTCCTCCACAGAAGAAGAAGAAGAAGAAGAAGAAGAAGATTGTAATACGTCAAGCACTTCGCCCTTCGAAGTTGAAAAAAATTATGGTTGATTCTTTTGGTGCCAACAACTGAAATTAACTGCTTTTCCTTTTTTCTGACGGGGCAGTGTGCACTTCGCTACAGCTCTTTCCACCAGAGAAAAATCTAACCCCAGTACAGGGAACTCCTGCGTAACTAACCAAAAAACAAACCACTGGATCACATTTTTTCAAGGACAGGCTACATTTGGCGTTCTGACCCGAGAAGACTCGAAACGCACGACAAAAACGAGTGTGGTGACTACTGTAGGAGAGACACTCGAACGGACTAGGAAAGCGAAAACAAATTAAAATACGTCCGCACTGATTTGGATAAAGAGCTGTCATAAAATCCGCTGAACGTCGTATGTTTTAATGCACTCACTTCGTAATTTTTATGCTTTTCGACCGTGATCTGTTGAAAGCCTGCGCCGTATTTCGTCTCCAGCTGTTGTGTTGTTGCTGTCAAAAACTCAAACCTACAACTATAAATATTCTTTTAAGAAGCACTGAATATAATGGGCTATCAAAAAGTGTCCGTTCGAAGGCCGCACAGTCCAAAATCGGCTGCCAGTCAGGCAGAATCGCCGTGAGCATTGAGGCAAGTCAGAGGCGCACCAAGTCCTGCTATGTGAAGACGTCCATAATTGCCTGCTACAAATCCTCGTCCGACAAGAATCGTCGACCCTTCAATGTCTTTTTTTGAAGGACCGAGAGCGTGATAATCGCATGAGAGATCAGGTTTATAGGGCGGCTGCCCGAGTGTCTCACTTGAGTTGGACTGTAATGGATGAGGCTGGCCTTCCAGATCGACCAGCGTCTTATGTCGAATCGCGACCAGCGTGAGACTCCGCACACCTTTCCACAATGGTGATTTTCGACAAACCTTTCCAAAGTAGTCGTTTTCAACAGACATGCTGCCCCATAGACATTTTCTATTCTCCGATGGATCTCTTCCGATGTCAGTCCTTCGGCAGCCAAGAAAATTGCTATCAGCGTGTTGGTAATATCGTCGCCATAGTTGCCGTTTCCGCATTTACCGCACGCACGGCGGAAACACGCTAATGCCACGCTAATTCTTTGCTTACATGTCGATGGTTATATACCCGCATCGGAGTCGCGCTACGTTGCATATACGCTGCAGCAGCGCCCTCAGATGGAAACTTTTTGATCGCCCCTTATTTATTGCACTTTATCCCACTTCGTTCACCGTATAGTACTCCTTTGTCTCACATTTCGAAGGCCCTTAATCCAGTTCGCAGTTGAGTTGTAATCGATTCTAATCGTTCGAATCTTTTGCAGAGTGACAATACCCGCAGGTGATAAGGTGGCTCTGTCAGCTATATAAAGATTGCTATCGGCCAGTGCGGCTCTTCAGCCACTGGACGGCATAGAGGCCACAGCTGCCACTGCCTCCACCCGCCTTGAGGCTATCACATTTGCTGCAGCTCATTTGTGCCATAAGCAACCGCTCCTTGAGGCCGACCTCCGCAAGCTGACGTCGTCTGACAAGCTTATCATTGGGGCTGATCCCAATGCCAAACATCCAGCTTGGCACTCTCGTGTCGCCAATCCCAAGGGCCTCCCCTCCTTGAGCTGGAAGATACCTTGGCACTGTCCGTCCATGGCCCCCACACTCGTGTATAGGGCCATGGACGGACAGAGCTAAGGTACCTTCCAGCTCAAGGAGGGGAGGCCCTTGGGATTGGCGACAGAGTGTGGGGGCCATGGACGGACATGACAAAACTTCTGAGCATGACCTAGTCCTTCTACACCTTACCGATGTTGCATTGTCCTTAGACGTCCGTTCTACTATCACGGTTACTGATTGGTACAAATTAGCAAGGGTCCTCAACAACGGACCTGGCCAGACCTAGACCTGACGACTCCTGTCAAGCTTGTCTGTGTGGATGACTACCTCACCGCGAAAATCCAAAGAGCGGTAAAAGTCTCCACTTCCCACGTTCCTAGGGCCCTAACTCCACTGGATGATTTACCTCCACTTTTGCGTGAAGTGAAAATCCAGAAGAACCGCTACTGCCGCCAGTGGAAACAATACTGTGACCCTCGGGACAAGCGTCCCTGAAGCATCTCCAACGGGAGTTCGGTCGCCGCTTAGCGGATAGGAAATCGGAACAGTGGGAGGATAGGATGTCCACCTTTCTCCTCCAGCATAAATCGGACTGGGCTGTCGTCTGAGTCCTGCGTCGTACCGCTTTGCGGTCCCACCACCCCGTCTAGACGGCCGCTGGTCTCACGTGTGGTGGAAACCCTGGCTGATGCATTTGAGGCCCAAACCTAACTGCTCGTCATGGACTGCACGCCAGATGAACTCCAGGAAGACCAAGATATCCTGAGGGCTGTGGCCACCTTCCGGAACAGTCCACCACTTATAGCCCCTTGCCTTACGTCTACGGCGGAAGTGCTCCGGAAACGCCGGAGGAAACGAGATAATTCGGCCCCCAGCCCAGATGGGATCGTCAAAGAACATCTCCTTCGGTTAACGCGTAAGTCCCTGGTCCTGTTCACCAGGATATTGAACTGTTGTCCTCAGAGTGGCCTTTTCCCTCTGCAGTGGAAACTCTGCTCACCAGCACTCTGCATGAGGAGACAAATACGGCCCTTCTCAAGACGACCATTCGCCGTAAGGCTCGCCAATTATACAGTAAAGTGCATGCCCTCCGTGAAACGGTCGCTGGACTACAAACCATCGGCACCACAGTTCCACGGCTCCGGCACCGACACCCCATTCCACTCCCCATCCTGGAGGACTCAGATTCGGGCTATGACTACTGACGAGAGGCCCAATACGACCACGTTTTTCTGTCCGTTTCGTACAATCACTAGCAGAGGTTTGTTCTCGTCCAGCCACTTTTTTCCTCCACCATAGAGTTGACGCTTTACTGCACCCCTCCTCTGTACTTCGACCGTCGGAGGGTGACACGGAACGTAATTCCACCGCCACACCATCAAAGTGCTATGCTCAGCTGTTCTTCAGCCGTTGCTTTGAGCCTCCTCTCACTTGCCCACCGAGACAGTTGGACCAGATATGAACCGGTGGGTGACGCTGTGTAATAGTACACTGCCACATAAAAAAAACAAAAAAAAACGGTGGGTCTGTTGTATGTTCCCATTTGATTATGAAAGACTTTGTGAATTGAGCTAGGCATTGCTTTCGAGGTGTATGTGAGGAAAGAAAACCACCTGTCACCCACAGCGTTACAGTTGAAAAGTCACATAGAAGCATGGGGTAGACAATATGCCCCAAACGCTCAACACGATTGGGGTGGGAATACTTGGAAAATAAAAATGTTCGGTACCAAACGATATTAGTATTCAATCCATAGGTTTTGGGTTCGCCAGACATATTGCACACGGTTAAGATTAAGTTTCACTCCTGGAGTTGATGGGGAGGACGTGGGCGCTCGTTTCTGGAAAAATTTACTCTCACATTATGGCAACCCTAGCACCATTACGGCGCGGTTTGGAGTGAAAAGTGGTGACTTAAAATCATAACATAGGAACTTATGGAGCATTTTCAAGCACATTTGGTTTTTGTATAAAAACAATGTGGCCGTACTACCACTAGGGTTGGGGGTGAGCATGAGAAAGGGCAACGTTTAGAAACACACGAAAACGACTTGTTGGTATTTCTTGCCAGCAAATAATTGACTTGGCACTTTTTAAGAATGTGAAGCACAATCTGTCTGACAGTTGCGTTGTTCAGTGCATCACCTCCACATGAGGATCAGCACTGCAGCGAGCCACAAATTTGCCAGCATACTTCGGGGCCAAAGATCATGCCAGACTGCTCGACACCACAGATTCATTGAACGCCCTCTCTAGAGCTGCATGACGTACCAATATGCGTGAAAAATGTTAAATCTCTTATATATGTGTGTGTGGGTGGAAAACACTGATGGAACAAACTGCAGCACTAAGAAGGGGTTGTGCGACATGCACGAAAGTTCTGCATCTGAAATATGATGTCCATTCCAATTTCAAGCCACTCGCATAAGTGAGGATGCGAATCACTCTTGCTTTAAATACACACCGTAAAGCTGAGAGCGTTAGTTACCTTTGAAATCGGACGTAGTAAGCTCGCATTAGTCAAGAATGCGTGTAAGGTGACCAAGACGCCATTACCAACAACTCACTGAGTTTGAACGAGGCCGTGTAATAGGGCTATGAGAAGCTGGATGTTCCTTCTGCGATACTGCAGAAAGCCTGGACAGGAACGTAGCAACTGTACATGACTGCTGTCAGCTGTGGTCACGAGAGTGTATGGTGGCAGGAAGACCGGGCTCCGGATGGCCACATGGCACTAGCGAGAGGGAAGACCATCGCATTCAGCGTACGGTTCCAGTCCAACGCACTACATCTGCAGCAGCTTTTTGAACAGCAGTTTCCACCGCAGTGACATAACTAACTGTTACAAACCGGTTGCTTCAAGGACATCTCCGAGCCACTGACCCCAAACCTCCGCCATTTGCGACTTCAGTGGTGTCAAGCGAGAGCTCACTTGAGGGCAGAGTGGGTGCCTGCTGTATTTTATGATGAGAGCTCGTTCTGCCTCGTTGCCAGATGGCCATATGTTGGCTAGAAGGAAACCAGTTGGCGGGCTGCAACAAACATGTCTGCGTGCTAGACACACAGGACCTACATATGGAGTTATTGTGGAGTGCTACTTCGTATGACAGCGGGAGCACTCTCGTGGTCATCTCACGCACACTGACTGCAAAACTGTATGTCAATCAGGCGATTCAACCTCTTATGCCGCCATTCATGAATAGCATTCCAGGGGGTATTTTCCAACAGGATAACGCTCGCCCACATACTGCTGTTGTAGCCCAGTATGCCCTGCAGAATGTCGACTACTCGATCACCAGATCTGTCGCCAGTCCAGCACATACAGGACATTATTGGACGACAACTCCAGTGTTATCCACAAACAGCATTAACCGTCCTTGTACTGACTGGCCAAGTGGAACAGGCGTGGAAGTCCATCCCACAAACTGATATTCGGCACCTGTAAAACACAATGCATGCACGTTTCCATGTTTTCATTCAACATGCTGGCTGGCGGTTACACCTGTTATTAATGTACCAGTATTTCACATTTTCAATGGCTTATTTCGAACTTATATCAATCCGTGATCTTGCAGTGTTAATCACTTAAATATATTACCTAGACAAATGTATTCCCGAAATTTCATTACTCTACATTTATTATTTTTTGGTGTTGTAATTTTTTTCTTGTCAGTGTATACGTGACATGTGTACAGGAGCGAAGACTCGGGGAAAAAGCACTTGAAAAACTTTTTCAAATTTAGTTTAATGCACTAAAATATCATTGTCTTTCGTTTATGTTGTTCATGTAAATGTGTCTGCTTCGTATGTGTATAGCTACTCAGAAAGAAAAAGAGACGTGGTAACTCGTGCTGGGCACAGCTAGCGATACATAAAATGGTGAGCGCAACTAAACATCTATTGCGGTGCGTTGTATAGGACTGGAACCTGGGACTGTCGGGGTAGTATCGTGAACAGCGAAGGTGAAACCTACTGAACGTTCCGTTTCTGTTCTTGCTCTAAGTGGTCACTTCATACAGTAGGGAGTACCCATGTGTAACATATGACAGCACTACACTCGTGAGAGCGTACGATATTCCTACCTCTGCTGTATGTTTCTACATCTACATCTACATCTACATTTATGCTCCGCAAGCCACCCAACGGTGTGTGGCGGAGGGCACTTTACGTGCCACTGTCATTACCTCCCTTTCCTGTTCCAGTCGCGTTTGGTTCGCGGGAAGAACGACTGTCTGAAAGCCTCCGTGCGCGCTTTAATCTCTCTAATTTTACATTCGTGATCTCCTCGGGAGGTATAAGTAGGGGGAAGCAATATATTCGATACCTCATCCAGAAACGCACCCTCTCGAAATCTGGCGAGCAATCTACACCGCGATGCAGAGCGCCTCTCTTGCAGAGTCTGCCACTTGAGTTTGTTAAACATCTCCGTAACGCTATCACGGTTACCAAATAACCATGTGACGAAACGCGCCGCTCTTCTTTGGATCTTCTCTATCTCCTCCGTCACCCCGATCTGGTACGGATCCCACACTGATGAGCAATACTCCAGTATAGGTCGAACGAGTGTTTTGTAAGCCACCTCCTTTGTTGATGGACTACATTATCTAAGGACTCTCCCAATGAATCTCAACCTGGTACCCGCCTTACCAACAATTAATTTTATATGATCATTCCAATTCAAATCGTTCCGCACGCATACTCCCATATATTTTACAGAAGTAACTGCTACCAGTGTTTGTTCCGGTATCATATAATCATACAATAAAGGATCCTTCTTTCTATGTATTCGCAATACATTACATTTTTCTGTGTTAAGGGTCAGTTGCCACTCCCTGCACCAAGTGCCTATCCGCTGCAGATCTTCCTGCATTTCGCTACAATTTTCTAAAGCTGCAACTTCTCTGTATACTACAGCATCATCCGCGAAAAGCCGCATGGAACTTCCGACACTATCTACTAGGTCATTTATATATATTGTGAAAAGCAATGGTCCCATAACACTCCCCTGTGGCACGCCAGAGCTTACTTTAACGTCTGTAGACGTCTCTCCATTGATAACAACATGCTGTGTTCTGTTTGCTAAAAACTCTTCAATCCAGCCACACAGCTGGTCTGATATTCCGTAGGCTCTTACTTTGTTTATCAGGCGACAGTGCGGAACTGTATCGAACGCCTTCCGGAAGTCAAGAAAAATAGCATCTACCTGGGAGCCTGTATCTAATATTTCTCGAGTGCTAACACGATGCTTTCACCACAATGGCGAGATCTTCAGTTCTGTTTCACGAGTAATAACTGAATAGCACACGTTCTTTCTGGTCACGACTTGTACCTTGTCAGAGAGGTTACCTCATCTCCCATCGTTATCACGAGCACCTCATTCTACTGGCATCCTATTTAGAAATTTTCTTTGACTTCTATTGTGACACCATTAAGCATTTCTGAACCAATTATTCCCATTTTTTTCTAGTTTTAATGTGGCTGCCTTTGATTTATGACCGAAAGTACAATCAGCATAAACTTTGCCCAATATATTTTTGCATATGCTGATGGATTGTGAGTTTATGCACGCCATTCTGCTTGAAAATATGAAAATGTTGAGTATTAAACGTAACCACGATATTTTAAAGCGTCTGGACGGTCCTCGATTGCAGAGAGAGGTGACTTAATCCAGATTTCGAATCTTTCATAGCTGGTGATTTAGGGCGTAATGATGTTTCATCGTTAACTTTCCCGGCATTAATATAACATTAAACACGGGGAGTATAATTCAGTGCCTCGGAATATATCTGTTAGCCGCTCTCTGATGACATAATACGCCACAAATTGAGCCGTAATTTAAGCGTGGCTAATAGACGGCGGTTGGGGGATTTCCCAGGGCACGCCCTGCGCGTATGCAGATGGGCCCGCTTCCGAGTCTCATTACTGATGGATGAGCCGCTGGGAGCCGCCTTCGTTTCCGGAGATGTTAATACGTGTTACTGCTTCCCTATAACTCTCCCCGTGACACGGCGCCTCTAATGGCCGCCCCCGGTTCTGCTCGGCCTGTGAGGGCATGTTGCTGGCTACCAAGTCTCAAGTCTGCTACCAAGACCCATGCACTGCGACGTCGGCACTGAAAACAAGGAAGTCGGCAGGTCCTCGTGGAATTCCAGTTCAGCATTACAGAGAGTTAACTACGGCGTTGGCCCTTTACTTAGTTTGCAATTATCGCGTATCTGTGAGCAACGCAATGTCCTTAGCGATTGGAGAAATGCGCAGGCGACTCCATATGTGAGAAGGTGCAAGAACGGACGAGTAAAATTACACGCCACTATCCTTTATGCCAGTCAGCTGCAGATTTCTTGGTCGTATTACAAGATGCAAAATACACCATGTGATCAAAAGTATCTGGACACCCCCAAAAACAAACATTTTTCATATTAGATGCATTGTGCTGCCACCTACTGCCAGGTACTCCATATCAGCGACATCAGTAGTCATTAGACATTGTGAGAGAGCAGAATGAGGCGCTCCGCGGAACTCACGGACTTCGAACGTGATCAGGTGACTGGGCGTCACTTGTGTCATACGTCTGTACACGAGATTTCCACATTCCTAAACATCCCTAGGTCCACTGTTTCCGATGTGATAGTGAAGTGGAAACGTGAAGGGACACGTACAGCACAAAAGAGTACAGGCCGACGTCGTTTGTTGACTGACAGAGACCGCCGACAGTTGAAGAGGGTCGTAATGTGTAATAGGCAGACATCTATCCAGACCATCACACAGGAATTCCAAACTGCATCAGGACCCACTGCAAGTACTATGACAGTTAGGCGGGAGACGAGAAAACGTGGATTTCATGGTCGAGCGGCTGCTCATAAGCCACACGTCACGCCGGTAAATGTCAGACGACGTTTCGCTTCGTGTAAGGAGTGTAAACACTGGGCGATTGAACAGTGGAAAAACGTTGTGTGGAGCGACGAATCACGGTACACAATGTGGCGATCCGATGGCAGGCTGTGGGTATGGCGAATGCCCGGTGAACGTCATCTGCCGGCGTGTGTAGTGCCATCAGTAAAATTCGAAGGCGGTTGTGTTACGGTGTGGTTGTGTTTTTCATGGAGGGGGCTTGCACCCCTTGGTGTTTTGCGTGACACTATCACAGCACAGGCCTACATTAATGTTTTAAGCACCATCTTAACCTGGGTCTCCTGTCGAAGAGCAATTCGGGGATGATGATTGCTTCTTTCAACACGATCGAGCTCCTGTTCATAACACACGGCCTGTGGCGGAGCGGTTACACGACAATAACATCCCTGTAATGGATTGGCCTGCACAAAGTCCTGACCTGAATACTACAGAAAACCTTTGGGGTGATTTGGAACGCCGACTTCGTGCCAGGCCTCACCGACCGACATCGATACCTCTCCTCAGTGCAGCACTCCGTGAAGAATGGGCTGCCATTCTCCAAGAACCCTTCCAGCGCCTGACTGAAAGTATGGCTGCGAGAGTGGAAGCTGTCATCAAGGGTAAGGGTGGGCCAACATCGTATTGAATTCAAACGTTACCGATGGAGGGCGCCACGAACTTGTAAGTCTTTTTCAGCCAGGTATCTGGATACTTTTGATCACATAGTGTATTCAGTTCCCTAGATAGAGATAAGTTTATGTTCGCAAATGAGCACGGTTTAAAGCTCGTGCAAAACCCTGCTTGGCCCTTACCTGTATACAGACGTGTGTTAATAATACAGCTATACTGTAGAAACCTCGGTTCATTATCTTCATTACTTTCGGAGATATAAAATTTCACCTAAAATGAGTAATAATTTTTCTGGTTAAGGATAGAAGCTGAAGTAATGAATTAAAATTTGTGTGAAGGCTGGGGCATGAACCTGGGTCTCCTGCTTCCTGGGCAGATGTCTCATCCACTAAATCACCCTGGCACTGCAGTTAATACAGATGCCAGGATTACCGTAAACCAGTGCCCTCCCCAACACAAACTTCGTGCGTCATCCCATCTTGATTTTCTCCTTTTTATATCGCCAGTATTGCTGAGGCTCTCCAATAATGGAACAGGACCCAGGTTTGTACACAATAGGGAATTGATACCTGTACGTCACACATTGGTGATCCATTGATCAGATGGAATTAAATTTTCCCGGAGACGTACTGAGACTCAACTTTGTCTTCGGGAAGGATAGAAGCTTAAGTGATGAATTAAAATTTGGGTCAAGGATGGGACTTGAACGGGTCTCCTGCTTATTAGGCAAATGTCCCATCACTTCAGTAGAACACCTACACATGAGTGCAGGCAGCATTTCGCCACTACGTACGTAGATGGCGTGCTATTACATTATAGGAGGGCCTCGGCAATACTGATGATTTAAAAAGGGGAAAATCAAGATGGGCGGAGGTGTGAATTGACGTTTGTGCTAGGGAGGGCGTTGCACTAAGCGTAATCCATGCAGGGTTGTTAGCTACGATGTGATGCTTTCGTTAGCATATTTTCCTTGCAAGCAGGAGACATGGGTTCAAGTCCTGGCGCTGGTACCTATTTTAATTCATTACTTCAAATTATATCTTCATTAATGATACAGTTGAGACTCAATATGTATCCAGAAAAAGTAATTTCAACATATCAGCTTTTCTAGTTACGGAACCGAGATAGGGATTATAATGTATTCATTTATAATATCAGCTGGAAGAATAACTAAAAACATTCAGTTCATACAAATGGGTTTTTCTAGAATTTACTTGGATTACTATAGCTTGCTGACGTAAGAGTAACCATTTCAAAATTATTTTTTAATTTTGTTTTGTTGTGTGAATGTTGTGGAGAAAGTGTATAGAGAGTATACAGTAAACGGTGCATGTTTTATTTTATTAAAAAGTATGTGAAATGTATGTGTCAGAAAATTCTTGTACAATCATGAATCATGTGATGTATGTCCAGAAGAGATCTGTGGTATTAAATCAACATCAATTTCATTTTTGGGAATAACTCAAACTTTGCTTAGTTAAAATAAAATTCCGTTTTGTAAAGACAGAATTCCTTTTATAAATTGCTCCCTGTAATGCTGTTGAATGACCTAGGAATTACTGCGAGTATTTGAGGGCAGTTGTTGTTCTGATTCGCTTTCTAAATCGTCAGCCAAAAGAGATTAAACAGTTCCCATGCTCTGTGTAGTCCTCTGTGATACGGTTTTATGTCTCTAGGGGTCGTTCAGGAACTGTCTTGTAACACAGGTCGACGTGGAACCACGCTGCACCAAGTTTTGTCAAGTTGATGAAAATCTTACGTTCTGTCGATTCTACTGTCTTAATTGTGAAGCGGTTACAGTTTTGAACATTTTGGTGAAAATCTAGTTTATTCGAGCAACTTAGTTTGGAAGTTATTTGCATGTGAACTTTCACGTCGTTCTTAAAACTCCGCGTGGCGTGTTTCGTGAACATCTGGGAACATTCTGGCGAGCACCTCTTTTTGAGAGGACCACTGGACTACTTGATGTAGTAACTCGCGAGCAGTTGTGCGTCAGTGATTGTACTGAACGTCAGAATCATTTGGGTCGGACTAGTAAGCTTCTGGCTGCTTTCGTGTGAAACTTTGTAGTAAAAACTGCAATTACCTTGCACCGGTAATAGTTTGACAGTAAGTGCGAACTAGGTAGCCATTTAAAACTTGTTTTGAAGGCAATAACGCCTAATTAAGTGGAGTTTAAATTGTTTCACGCAAGTTATTTAGGATCCCGAATGCCTGTATTCTTTCAGCGAACTTAGAGATGCCGCTTCGAAGCTTGAGTTATGCGGCCTCTGCTTGGCAGATATTTGGTCGAATTTTCTTCAAAGCTGCTTTTGTCAAAGCTGCTGAACTAGTACCTGCGAAGGCAGAGTGAAGGGGACTGTAATGTCACAGAGGGATGAGATGTTACTACCTGCCCTGCAGCAACGGCTGCTCTTTCAATTTTAATATTCTTTTATTATGACCAAGTCTGATGGAAGCTACAGTAACATAGGTTGAATAAATTCCTTCTTTCTAAAGGACTGATAGAACGTACTATTTTGAAACTGCAGCATTACATTCTCAGAATCTATGTATTCCAAGCAAACTAGCAATCCCTAGGGTGTATGTGAATTGTTTACGATGTATCGTAGTGCTGTCGGGGAAGACGAGACGAACAATCTAAGACACTTCCCGCCCATCAAATTACAAAATACGTAACATGAAACTAGCCTACAAAAACCATCTGAGCTACCACATGAGCACAGCGCGATAATTTCAATATCTACATCAAATGTATTCGCAGTTGCGAATACGGACAACAATCAACTGTATAATGGAATGACATTTCCCGTTTATTGCGAGAGGTCGACCTGCAATTTGGCTATCCGAGCACGATTCACTTGGGACTGGCAGATAGCCTAATGGTTAGGCAACCTATAACACTACCGTCTGCTACAACTCTACCGTAACCTTAAAGTTGGAGGCAGGTTGTGAAATAAAACTATCTTGTAAAAGCAGTTATGGCATAACGCAACAAAGCAGTGCTACCCTCTGAGAGGAATTTTGTTACATTGATCGCGTTGTACCTAACGGAAGTGGCTTATCGGAACTGAAAATAAGAATTACGTAATTATTCAAACAGTAACAAATAATGTTTTACCTAGCTACACAATTTAAAGAATAAGGAAAACGGTCGTCAGTCTAATTAGGCAAGAGAAAGACTAACGTTCTTGTTCAAGAAAGTAGGTATGAGTAACTTTAAAAGGATAAACACAACCTATACTTTACCACACGCGAGTGCAATGAACTCCGACACCTGCAGATGTTAACGTTAAGGTTGGAACTAACAGCTAGAGCAGCACAAATTATTTGCAAAAATATAGCAGATAACGAAACACAATATTACTTTCAGGGCTTATTCAAACTGAATGGTCTTTATGACGTTACTATTAATATTCACTGCAGGATCATCGATTGGACATAGATTCAGTATTATTGTTCAATTATTTTCCTAGCTGACATAGACTTATAAATGTTGTTCACTGCAAAATTATGAGCTGGTCACAGGTTAAATATCTCTCAACTAAATACTGTTCTATTTAGAATGAAAGTTAAATGGAATTCACTAACCGGTTACTTCTCACTGTCTTTTGAATAAAGAAATTAATGTTTTCATAGATAGTGGTCTTCCCGTTACTTGTTACCTAACATTAATACAATAGACAAACTGTGGATCCTGTTTTATTATTAATATGCACTTCCAATACACAAGAGAGACAAACACTTAGCATACGAGTGTATAACTTTGCATAAATGCAATTCACGACTTTTACTATAGTGAGACACAATGTTGACAAATTTGCAAGATACCGACTCACCTACTGCGATTTACAACAGGCAGCAATGTGATCATCAACTAAGCAAAACTTTATAAGCCTCAGTCTTAAGAACTTTTAATTTTAAAGTTGGCAACAACACTTAAATAAGCAGTTTTAATAGGACAATTATTTTCAGTAAGCATCACTTACTTTAACTCACTCTCTTACCACATTAACTTTTAACTTTCTTTTTACAATGTTCCTGAGGCATTAATTAGCAAAACACTGGTCTTTAATGTTCTTTCAGTAGGGACACTCGGTAATCACTTTAGTTCAAACGGAGAGGAACCTGAGAGATGTTATGATAAGGAAAAAATCAAGGTAGGTACATAAATTCAGTTATAAGTTACCTTATATTTGTGCACGCTAAAACATCCAATGAGCTGATGCTTCACTGTACATTATTATAGTATTCCGTTACAGTGATTGCGCAATGTGGTGGCAGTGACTTTCAATTAAAATGTCTCTCCTGTACAGGAATATACGTATTAGAGGTGCGAGTACAGTTTGAAGACACATGGTTGACGACATATGGAAGTTTGAGTCTGGCCGTGAGTCGTGCTTAGATAGCCTAATGAACAGCCATCTTATCTCGTTCCTCCTTATGATAAGTGTGCCAACTAACTTTGACCACATCCTCGCAACGCTGTCCCACTGCCGCACTTTCCTGCAATAATGTGGCTAGTTGAGGAGGATGTGCGCATTGACGATCTGCCCGGGTTCCGCAGGGTGTACAGAAATCTCATGCTGCGACAGCGACAGAACGTGATCGAAAGCAAATATCCTGGGTTGAGCAGAATGCAGTCTGGTGTAATATATACACCCCTCCCCCCCCCTTCCCCAACTTATCGACGTCGGCGCAGACCACACGGTGTTATTATGTGAAGGGAAAATACCCGACGCAATCACGTCTGCACAACATCCATCTCGCTGCAACGGTGTTGTACCAGACCTGCCGCATGCATGTACAGACATTCACCGACTGGTTTGTGGGGCTGCTCTGCCGCCTATTGGCCTTCATCCAACGAACGGCGCCTCATGTGATTTCAGTGACATCCTTACTTTACATTGACGACATCCCGTACCCGAGAATGAAAAGAAATGCAGTATACTGGCTAAAGTGCGTTACCGTGTGCTACGTATTAACCACTGCGGACTATGATGCTGGTGATTATACAGTTCTGCAGAACCAACGTTCGATGTTGACACGAACAGCAACCTACCACAAAAATTATGCGAATTTTCTACTGAAGGCATTTGAAGACATTCTGGTGATCCGTTGGCGATGGGCATGAGCAATCATGTCTACAGAGACGTACATTTAAAAAAAATAAAACTAATACACGAATCCACCAGCATCGAGAAGACGGCCCCGGGTCCGGACAGTCCGGAAGTCTTCACATCTTCCGTCTTCACGTCCTGAAATGTATTCCGAAAGGGAACCATGTATCTCATAGGCCGGGAGAGGTCCTTCATTTTGTTGCTTCTTTTGTGCAAAAGTGAATGAATGTAAAGATGGTATACATGTAACTTGTAAATTTTCCGATAGTTACTTCAGTAATGTTAAAGTAATCCTGAAAATAAACCTAAAAAGCAAGGTGCGTTCCCCTGATATAGTGGAGTAGGGAAAGCGTCGAATTTATAATATCTTGTTACCGGGTTCGAATTCTGCTGCTTCTATAAAGGAAATGATACGGCGACCACACGCTTAAAGCGGGAAATCCGGATTCAAGTCCTGATCCGGCACAAATTTTCATTGTCGTCTTTCACTTATACAGCTCATGGTTGTTCACACTCGCAAATGCGAGTACATTTCATGTATTCCATAGCGGCTGTAGTCGCCTCGCAGTGCATTCGGCCAAGCATGCATATCCATAGGAATATTGTTTCGTAATTCTGAACAACACAGCCAATATTGCATTTTCAATATTTTCTAGCTCTTTTACGACACCTGCTTAATCGGCATTATTAATTTAAACCTTCACGTGATGCCAATGAAAGGCTCTCTTAAACCTTATGCAAAAGCTAACTGCGTGTACCTATTAGATCTAACCCTAGCCCTTAAAAGCACGGTAGTCTGATCGTAAGAAGGTCGGACAAACAGTTCCGCTTGACACCCCATAAGACAGTACTTTTGAAAATAAACTTCGGTGTATCCTGAGTCAGGTGTTTTTCGGGGATCTAGGAATACTGCATATGTCTGACTGCCTTATCTATGTCTTTCAGTATATCGCTTAGGAAAAGTGCGAGTTCAGTTTCTCATGATCTGTTGCTGTTGTAGTCTTCAGTCCAGAAACTGGTTTGATGCAGCTCTCCATACTACTCTATTCTGTGCAAGCTTCTTCATCTCCAAGTAACTACTGCAACCTACATGCTTCTGAATCTGCTTAGTGTATTCATCTCTTGATCTCCCTCTCCGATCCTTACCCTCCACGCTGCCCTCCAATACCGAACTAGTGATCCCTTGATGTCTCAGAACATGTCCTACCAAGCGATCCCTTCTTCTAGTCAAGTTGTGCCACAAATTCATCTGCTCCCCAATTCTGTTCAGTACCTCCTCATTACTTACGTGATCTACCCATCTAATCTTCAGCATTCTTCTGTAGCATCACACTTCGAAAGCTTCTATTCTCTTCTCGTCTAAACTGCTTATCGCCCCTGTTTCACTTCCATACATGGCTACACTCGATACAAATACTTTCAGAAATGACTTCCTGACACTCAAATCTATACTAGATGTTAACAAATTTCTCTTCTTCAGAAACGCTAT
This sequence comes from Schistocerca cancellata, assembly GCF_023864275.1. Classification (NCBI taxonomy): domain Eukaryota; kingdom Metazoa; phylum Arthropoda; class Insecta; order Orthoptera; family Acrididae; genus Schistocerca; species Schistocerca cancellata. The sequence goes on along the minus strand of NC_064627.1, from coordinate 1,036,163,724 downwards.
CCTTTTCATTGCCAGTTTACTTTTTATACTATCTATACTTCGGCCATCATCAGTTATGTTGCTTCCCAAATACCAAAACTCATTTACTACTTTCAGTGTTTCGTTTCCTGATCCAGTTCCCTCAGCATCACCTGATTTCATACGACTGCATTCCATTATCTTCGTTTTGCTTTTGGTGATGTTCACCTTATATCCCCATTTCAGGACACTGTCCATTCCGTTCAGCTGTTCTTTCAAGTCCTTTGCTCTCTCCGACAGAATTACAGTGTCATCGGCGAACCTCAGAGTTTTTATTTCTTCTCCATGGATTTTAATTCCTACTACAAATTTTTCTATTGTTTCTGTTACTGTTTGCTGAATATACAGATTGAAAAACATTGGGGATTAGCTACAATCGTGTCCCACTCCCTTCCCAATCACTGCTTCCCTTTCATGCCCCTTGGCTCTCATAACTGCCATCTGGTTTCAGTACAAATTGCAGGTAGCCTTCTGCTCTCTGTATTTTGCACCTGCCACCTTCAGAATTTGAGAGTATTCCAGTTAACATTGTCAAAAGCTTTCTCTAAGTCTACAAATTCTAGAAACGTAGGTTTGCCTTTCCTTAATCTATTTTCAAAGATAAGTCGTAGGGTCAGTATTGCCTCATGTGTTCCAACATTTCTACGGAATCCAAACTGATCTTCCCCGAGGTCGGCTTCTACCAGTTTTTCCATTCGTCTGTATAGAATTCGCGTTAGTATTTTGCAATTGTGACTTATTAAACTGATAGTTCGGTAATTTTCGCACCTGTAAGCACCTGCTTTCTTTGGGATTGGAATTATTATATTCCTCTTGAAGTGTGAGGGTATTTCACCTCTCTCATACATCTTGCTCACTAGATGGTAGAGTTATGTCAGGACTGGCTCTCCCAAGGCTATCAGTAGTTCTAACGGAATGTTGTCTACTCCTGGGTCCTTGTTTCGACTCAGGCCTTTCAGTGCTCTGTCAAATTCTTCACACAGTATCATATCTCCCATTTCATCTTAATCTACGTCCTCTTCATTTCCATAATATTGCCCTCAAGTACATCAACCTTGTACAGACCCTCTATATACTCCTTCCACCTTCCTGCTTTCCCTTCTTTGCTTAGAAGTGGTTGTCCGTCTGAGCTCTTGATATTCATACATGTGGTTCTTTCCTCTAAAGGTCTCTTTAATTTTTCTATAGGTAATATCTGTCTTGCCCCTAGTGATAAATGCATCTACATCCTTACATTTGTCCTCCAGCCATCCCTGCTTAGCCATTTTGCACTTCCTGCCGATCTCATTTTTGAGACGTTTGCATTCCTTTTTGCCTGCTTCATTTATTGCATTTTTATATTTTCTCCTTTCATCAATTAAATTCAATATCTCTTGTGTTACCCAAGGACTTCTAGTAGCCCTTGTCTTTTTACCTACTTGATCCTCTGCTGCCTTCACTGTTTCACCTCTCAAAGCTACCCATAGTTCTTCTACTGTATTTCTTTCCCCCGTTCTTGTAAATCGCTCCCTCATGCTCTCTTTGAAACTCTCTACAACCTCTAGTTCTTTCTGTTTATCCAGGTCTCATCTCCTTAAATTCCCCCATTTTTTCAGTTTCTTCAGTTTTAATCTACAGTTCATAACCAATAGACTGTGGTCAAAGTCCACATCTGCCCCTGGATATGGCTTACAATTTAAAACCTTTTTCCTAAATCTTTCTCTTACCATTATGTAAACTATCTGAAACCTGTCCCCAGGCCTCTTCTACGTATACAACCTTCTTTCATGATTCTTAAACCAAGTGTTAGCTATGATTAACTTATTCTCTGCGCAAAATTCTACCGAGCGACTTCCTCTTTCATTCCTTACCCCCATTCCATATTCACCTACTACTTTTCCTTGTCTTCCTTTTTCTACTAGCGAATTCCAGTCCCCACGATTATTAAATTTTCGTCTCCCTTCACTATTTGAATAATTTGTTTTATCTCACCATACATTTCTTCAATCTCTTCGTCATCTGGGGAGCTATGATCTACGTTTTCGAAATCCTTGCTGGTTGGCATGGGGGAGGTCATTACGTTTGAGCTCAGGATGTTCTAAGATTCTCCAACAAATTGATGTCAAGGATATTGGACGGCAGTTTTGTGAAACACTGTACTATCTTTCTTGTAGACGGGCGTAATGCGTGCTTTCTTCCAACTACTGGGGGCAGTTTTTTTTTTTCGAGGGATCGGCGGTAGATTGTCCGATAATTTTGCTAGCCTAGTCCTCGTATTCGTCTTTAGGGCATGGGCCTATTGAACATTCTCCGTCAGTAAGGCTTTCGACCAGTCAAATAATCTTCGAGTAATTTTTGAGTAGATACTCGGTATCGTCCGACATTGTGATACAATGCAGAACGTTTTTCGAAAGTCTTCTACACCAGACTTCTACTTTTCCGCGTGTGTCTACAATTCGAGGGATATCGTGTGTTGAGCATGAGTACTGTTTGTAGATCTAGTACTGGTTATTTCAAAGAATCTATAATTAGGGTTCCATGACTCAGTCTGTAAAAACGGAACCCTTATATGTTCGCTTTGTTGTTCGCCGGCCGTCCGTCTGTCTGTCTGTCAGACTGTTAAGGACCCTTTTTCCCAGATACGGGTAGACGCATCAAATTAAAATTTATGTCACATATTAAAGTGTATAGTCTCTTGGCGGTGTAAAAATTTTACGCCCCTAAGTAATTTCAGTTAAACTATACAGCTATTTATGTCTCATATTTTAATATTCGAAAACTCTCTCATCAAAACCTGTACGGTGCTTCCCGTTGACCTAGGAACTTGAAATTCGACAAGAAGCAAGGTTTTACAGTACAAGTAAAAAAGTCCTAAACTTGTTAAATTGTAATTATAACACATAAAAATATCTTTCGCCATTTGAACATACACTACATTCATCATATGTCAAAAGCATAATAGACGAACATTAGTGTATGCTAACATAAAATGCCCCCCTATGAACCATGGACCTTGCCGTTGGTGGGGAGGCTTGCGTGCCTCAGCGATACAGATGGCCGTACCGTAGGTGCAACCACAACGGAGGGGTATCTGTTGAGAGGCCAGACAAACATGTGGTTCCTGAAGAGGGGCAGCAGCCTTTTCAGTAGTTGCAGGGGCAACAGTCTGGATGATTGACTGATCTGGCCTTGTAACATTAACCAAAACAGTCTTGCTGTTGTGGTACTGCGAACGGCTGAAAGCAAGGGGAAACTACAGCCGTAATTTTTCCCGAGGACATGCAGCTCTACTGTATGATTAAATGATGATGGCGTCCTCTTGGGTAAAATATTCCGGAGGTAAAATAGTCCCCCATTCGGATCTCCGGGCGGGGACTACTCAGGAGGACGTCGTTATCACGAGAAAGAAAACTGGCGTTCTACGGATCGGAGCGTGGAATGTCAGATCACTTAATCGGGCAGGTAGGTTAGAAAATTTAAAAAGAGAAATGGATAGGTTAAAGTTAGATATAGTGGGAATTAGTGAAGTTCGGTGGCAGGAGGAACAAGACTTTTGGTCAGGTGATTACAGGATTATAAATACAAAATCAAATAGGGGTAATGCAGGAGTAGGTTTAATAATGAATAAAAAAATAGGAGTGCGGGTTAGCTACTACAAACAGCATAGTGAACGCATTATTGTGGCCAAGATAGACACAAAGCCCATGCCTACTACAGTAGTACAAGTTTATATGCCAACTACCTCTGCAGATGATGAAGAAATAGATGAAATGTATGACGAAATAAAAGAAATTATTCAGGTAGTGAAGGGAGACGAAAATTTAATAGTGATGGGTGACTGGAATTCGTCAGTAGGAAAAGGGAGAGAAGGAAACATAGTAGGTGAATATGGATTGGGGGGAAGGAATGAAAGAGGAAGCCGCCTGGTAGAATTTTGCACAGAGCATAACTTAATCATAGCTAACACTTGGTTCAAGAATCATGAAAGGAGGCTGTATACATGGAAGAAGCCGGGAGATACTGACAGGTTTCAGATAGATTATATAATGGTAAGACAGAGATTTAGGAACCAGGTTTTAAATTGTAAGACATTTCCTGGGGCAGATGTAGATTCTGACCATAATCTATTGGTTATGAACTGCAGATTGAAACTGAAGAAACTGCAAAAAGGTGGGAATTTAAGAAGATGGGACCTGGATAAACTGAAAGAACCAGAGGTTGTAGAGAGTTTCAGGGAGAGCATTAGGGAACAATTGACAGGAATGGGGGAAAGAAATACAGTAGAAGAAGTATGGGTAGCTCTGAGGGATGAAGTGGTGAAGGCAGCAGACGATCATGTAGGTAAAAAGACGCGGGCTAATAGAAATCCTTGGGTAACAGAAGAGATATTGAATTTAATTGATGAAAGGAGAAAATATAAAAATGCAGTAAATGAAGCAGGCAAAAAGGAATATAAACGTCTCAAAAATGAAATCGACAGGAAGTGTAAAATGGCTAAGCAGGGATGGCTAGAGGACAAATGTAAGGATGTAGAGGCTTGTCTCACTAGGGGTAAGATAGATACTGCCTACAGGAAAATTAAAGAGACCTTTGGAGAGAAGAGAACCACTTGTATGAATATCAAGAGCTCAGATGGCAACCCAGTTCTAAGCAAAGAAGGGAAAGCAGAAAGGTGGAAGGAGTATATAGAGGGTTTATACAAGGGCGATGTACTTGAGAACAATATTATGGAAATGGAAGAGGATGTAGATGAAGATGAAATGGGAGATAAGATACTGCGTGAAGAGTTTGACAGAGCACTGAAAGACCTGAGTCAAAACAAGGCCCCGGGAGTAGACAACATTCCATTAGAACTACTGATGGCCTCAGGAGAGCCAGTCATGACAAAACTCTACCATCTGGTGAGCACGATGTATGAGACAGGCGAAATACCCTCAGACTTTAAGAAGAATATAATAATTCCAATCCCAAAGAAAGCAGGTGTTGACAGATGTGAAAGTTACCGAACTATCAGTTTAATAAGTCACAGCTGCAAAATACTAACGCGAATTCTTTACAGACGAATGGAAAAACTGGTAGAAGCCGACCTCGGGGAAGATCAGTTTGGATTCCGTAGAAATGTTGGAACACGTGAGGCAATACTGACCTTACGACTTATCTTGGAAGAAAGATTAAGAAAAAGCAAACCTACGTTTCTAGCATTTGTAGACTTAGAGAAAGCTTTTGACAATGTTGATTGGAATACTCTCTTTCAAATTCTGAAGGTGGCAGGGGTAAAATACAGGGAGCGAAAGGCTATTTACAATTTGTACAGAAACCAGATGGCAGTTATAAGAGTCGAGGGGCATGAAAGGGAAGCAGTGGTTGGGAAAGGTGTGAGACAGGGTTGTAGCCTCTCCCCGATGTTATTCAATCTGTATATTGAGCAAGCAGTGAAGGAAACAAAAGAGAAATTCGGAGTAGGTATTAAAATTCATGGAGAAGAAGTAAAAACTTTGAGGTTCGCCGATGACATTGTAATTCTGTCAGAGACAGCAAAGGACTTGGAAGAGCAGTTGAACGGAATGGACAGTGTCTTGAAAGGAGGATATAAGATGAACATCAACAAAAGTAAAACGAGGATAATGGAATGTAGTCAAATTAAGTCGGGTGATGCTGAGGGAATTAGATTAGGAAATGAGACACTTAAAGTAGTAAAGGAGTTTTGCTATTTAGGGAGTAAAATAACCGATGATGGTCGAAGTAGAGAGGATATAAAATGTAGACTGGCAATGGCAAGGAAAGCGTTTCTCAAGAAGAGAAATTTGTTAACATCGAATATAGATTTAGGTGTCAGGAAGTCGTTTCTGAAAGTATTTGTATGGAGTGTAGCCATGTATGGAAGTGAAACATGGACGATAACTAGTTTGGACAAGAAGAGAATAGAAGCTTTCGAAATGTGGTGCTACAGAAGAATGCTGAAGATAAGGTGGGTAGATCACGTAACTAATGAAGAGGTATTGAATAGGATTGGGGAGAAGAGAAGTTTTTGGCACAACTTGACTAGAAGAAGGGATCGGTTGGTAGGACATGTTCTGAGGCATCGAGGGATCACAAATTTAGCATTGGAGGGCAACGTGGAGGGTAAAAATCGTAGAGGGAGACCAAGAGATCAATACACTAAGCAGATTCAGAAGGATGTAGGTTGCAGTAGATACTGGGAGATGAAGAAGCTTGCACAGGATAGAGTAGCATGGAGAGCTGCGTCAAACCAGTCTCAGGACTGAAGACCACAACAACAACATAAAATGTGAGTTTTAGTCATGTTTTAGTTAGTAAATAAAAATGTTAAGTTACATATTCTCTCTCTAAGTTTATAAACTGAAGTCGCCTTGCTCGCCTCTTTTTGTAAGTTCGGGCTAGTCTGAGGAACTACTGTAGAGATTTTGGTACGGTCTTGGAATTCCCGGGACTAGTATCCTGCCAGTATCGATATCAATAACGGGCAAAAACCGTTGAGATTCTCGACTCTCAAGGTGGGTGAAATACACGTATACAGAATTTAGTTTGTACGGAATCCTCGTACTTGGCCAGTTTTTCTTAGGCGAATGTGATAAATGTGTGGGTGGTCGTCGCGTTGATGACGCTACAGCAACAGAAAAAACCGTGCGCACTGTGCCGGAACCACGAGCATAAATCATCGCTCGGGTGCACTAAGTCTTGCGTCATCTCTCCCGTCGACATCGGAATCAATAAACAGCACACGCCGTCCCGCGCCGCCTCAAACATCCGCATGTTTATTGCTTCTGAGATTTATGGCTCGCATTTACAAAGAATCCTTCATTTTCCCACTTTTTTCACTTCCGACAGTTCCTACCTCGTTTCAGTCTTTTTTCAGGTGGGACGTCTGCGATGTAGAATTATTTTGATGTGTAGCTGATTATTTACAGCCTAATAGTCTTCGGCGGTTTCATGCTATCTTGTGAAACGTTGGAGTATTGAGAGACGTGGCTCTAGTACAATTACAAGACTTATAATGTAAGCAGCAACCCATTAGGAATATGTTTTAAAAGAAGTTTATTTAACTCAGATCATTACCAACTTCTCATTTATCACAAATCCGTGTTAAGACGGGTTCTAACAGCTTCCATGCTTTCTAGCTGAGGCGTCGTTTTGTGTTCCTTACTGGCATGCTGCACTAAGGTAGGCCTTCACAGAAACATTCATGATATGACTTTCAAGCTAGTAAAACAGCAACTGTGGTGGAAATTACGTCGTGGATGTTGCTGTGTGAGGAATTTATCCTGTCTTTGTGTTCTGCATTTTATAGGTTGATTCTTATTAATGTTAAAATACCCGAAGCGAAGTAATTTGACTTAAGACACTGTGACATTACAGCCTTTATCACTGCGATTTTTAACATGTAAAAGTTTTTTTTGTATTCGCGTCAGTATGTGCGAACTTTTAACATATACCAATGAATGTTGTAACCAGATATCTTTGCCGCGCTCCTGAAAAGCGCAGAATATCACGATAGCTATAAACTGTTATACGCTGCTATCGATCAGTAAAAAAAACGGTGCACCTATGTTTCAAAATAACAATTGCCAATTTTTACTTCTGCAGGGAGCCGCGCCGCTCTCTAGCTGTTCTTCTGTGAATGTGTTGCGAGTCGGACGCAAAAGTATTGTGCTCCATACTGATATAATCATTTTATTGTAAATTTAAGAGTTTAAGTGATTAAAAATATATGTAGCCACAAACAAGCGAGAATGTGTATCATGAAAATTCGCTCCACCGCCACAATGGGTGGCCATGTTAATGTAAGTTTCCGTTTCATAATATAGTACTTGAAGCCTTGAAGTTTATTTAATTTCAAAGAAAATCTCTCAACCTTATTTTCATTAATTATACTTGTGATAATCTTTTCTGTTTAAAAGATTTAAGCAGCTTATGATCCAGCGTGTGTTCTGTCGGAACAGGAGGCTGTCGTGACGACATCGTTATAGTATTTATTCCAAGTTCTTTCAGTTCCGTTTATATGTTCGTACAAATCCAATTAGTTGGTCCCTTAGGTTTCTTTCATGTAACTTCTGTCTGTTTTCTCCGCGCGATCTTCCTCCGAAAAAAAATTTCTGTTCGTTTTTTAGTAATTTTCGATATCGCGAATGAGAAAAGACAGCCGCCTCCTGCTCCGAGCGGAACACCATGACTTTTCTAACGTCGGAGAGTACCGCACGAATTTTCCGCTAAAAGGTAATAGAATTTCTTAAAGCTGGATCAATTACACGTGTTGCTGCTGTTCTCCGACAAATCTGGTGTGGTTAATAGTAATTTATTCTGTCACGACAAAAAGAACCAATTTTATTTTTACCAAAGCAACAAAGCTTTCAATTAAATTACTAAAAAAAAAATCATACCAGAACACATGGTGTCGCAAATGTCGGGAACTACCCCAAAAATGATTGAGAAGTGTTGACCATGTGACGTCACAAGATGGCGTACCTCACCACGCGTGCACTGATTGGGCTTTGGTGTGAAGGGATGATCGAATGATTCAATACTTGCATTCGTTCAAACGATGCACGACTGTAAATCTAATCTGTTATAACCGTAGAAATTACTATGTTATTATTGTCGCTGTAACCAAGTAAAAGCCTTTCTTATTTTGTATTTATTTCTTTTTGTCCCTTTTTTGCTTTGGTTGCAGACATTATTTAGTAAAGAAGACGAAGGTCATCTACTGATAACGACGCAATTCGGAAGCTCATACTCTACCTGTCAAGCAATACAGTAGGTTATTGTTGTACCATACTATGCAATAAACCAGCGGAGGCCGCGAGACCGGTAAATAAAATAGTAACTCCTCCCTCACTGTAAACGAATGATTGTCTAACGCAACCAAAAGAAGAGCAACCTACCACACTCAAGATTCAAACCCTGAGCCACACGCGCTGAAGTCGTGCACATGGGTCCGGAGTCACACCGGTGTGTTGCCGTGGGTTGGCATGATCAGGTGCGACAGAGCGATAGGCCCATCCACTGCATGACTGGCGAGATACGTCATCTTGTGACGTCACTTGTTCAACTTTTGTCATCCACTTTGGGGTGTTTCCCAACACTCGCAGCTCCATATGTCTCATATTCATTACTTGTCTCAGCATCATCTACGTCGCTTCAGAGGTTTTAAAACGTTGAGAATAATCGCCCTGTACGGTTAACATATTTTTTGGACATGAACTATGTAAGGGCTGTTTAATTTCCTGTAAACTGCTATAGCGTATACCATTTTATGTTTTATGGCAGTACGCACGCTCAGTGTTTGCCCAGCTTTGCACGAGTAAAAACAAAAAGAACAGTAGTTTCCATAAATGTTAGAATGGTAAAAATGTTAAGTTACAAAAGTTGTGTAGCGTGTGTGTGCATAGAAAGTATATGTTTGGTAGAACGGTGAAATTAATTCAAAAGTCGAACAGAGAAATAAAATTATCTACAGTATATTCTAATACGGCATTCTGTTGATCGGCTGAGACTATACAAACGAATATTATGTACAAACAATAAAAGTTTTGTAAGTGTGACCTATATAATAAGATCTAACTTGTTTTACATTCTGAACAGGTATGTGTACATTGAACAGTACCAGCACTGGACATTGAAATTAAATCATCAATACTGTGTAAAGTACAAGAGTACAATAAAAAAATTTTCTCCTTCTTTTGTTGATACACGATGTTGACAATGTGACATACATGCTATCTGATTAGGTAGATTACACTTATCAACATTTCATTATTTGTACATATTATTTGCTTCTGTAACCTCAGCCAATCAATACAAAACCATACCAGAATTTATTGAACATAGTTTTACTTCTCTGTAGGACTTATAAATTAATTTCACCGTTCTACCAAAGACCTATTTTACTGTGCCCTTACGTTCTGTATAACATCTGTAACTTAGCATCTTCAGTACTCTTAACATCTTTGAAACTACTGTTTTTGTTCTGTGAAGCTGGGCCACGGATTGCAAATGTTGAGCGTATGTGCTGCCATGAAACATAAAATGATGTGTGTTATAGCAGTCTACAGGGAATTAAACAGCCCTTACATAGTACATGCACAAAAAATGTTTTAACTTTATATTGCAGAACACACAGACAGGACGAATTCGTCACATAGAAACATGCACCACACAAGATTTCGCCGTATTTCATGTTTTGTTAACTTAAAAATCGTTTCGTGAAGGTTTGTGTGAAGGTCAAAATGAAAAAGAATCGATCGGAAATTTAGCATATTGTGAGCGAAAAAACTTTTGTTTACTTTAGTGCACCACACCAATAACGAATACAAAACGAGTCCCCAGCAGGAAAGAAACGAAAGATTTTAGACGCCATCTGAAGATGGATTTGTAAAAATTCAAAACCGATAATGGTGTGAGTTAAACAAACGTTTATCAACCATACTTGTGGCTTGTTGCTGCTTAAATTACAGACCTGATACCTCTGGCAACTGGACCTGTGTGATTTCCTTGTATAAAAATAACAAGCATTTTTTTAAAAATTTGATAATCATTTATAATTTTTACCATGCTCCTGTTGACATCGCGTCTCCGTTTTAGTCTATGATTTTGTTACTACATGTCTCCTTTAAGTGTTATGCATGTTTCCGTGCGTCAGCACTTATAGTCATACAATTTGAGTACCGCGGTTGCTTGGTTATCTATTTATTCCAATGTTCTATTAATCCATTTCCTCATTCCCCCTCTCTCCATCCATCTCCTCCTTCTTCCCTCTCTATCCATCTCCTCCACGCCCTCTCTCTGTCCTTCTCGTCCCACCCCTTCCCGTTCTCTGTCCATCTCTTCCTGCACCTCTATCTGTTCATCTCCTCATCCCCCGCTGCGTCTTATCATCTCTCTCTGGCCATCTCCTCGCTCTTCCTCTCTCTCTGTCCACCTCCTCCTCTCCCCTCTCTCTGTCCATATCTTCCTCCCTCTCACTCTATTCATCTCATCCTCACCCCCTCCATCTCCTCTTCTTTCCTTTTTCTATCCATCTCCTCGTCTCTCTCTTTCACCTCCTTCCTTTCCCTCTTTCTGCCCATTTCCCCCTCCCTTCCTCTGTCCATCTCCTTCTCTCTCCTATGTGTGCACATCTCCTCATTCCCCCTCCGCTGTCTGTCCATCTTTTCGTACTCTTTTTTCTCTCTGCATTAACATGCTCACCCCAATAGGAGTCTGTTGGCTCTTATCCCCGCAGTATTTCTTTCCAAATTGTAACTAAATTTTGTTGAAATCCTTGCAGGGGTTTATAATGAGATTTTTATCCGTGGCTTTGCCCTTGTACACACATGTAAAATATACACTGAAGAGCCAAGGAAACTGGTACACCTGCTGGAGGGAACTGATACCGTGAATCCTGCAGGGCTATCCAAAAATTCGTAAGAGAAGAGTACGAGGGGGTGGTGATTTCTTCTGAGCAGCACGTTGAAAGGCATCCCAGATATGCTCAATAATGTTCATGTCTGGTGAGCTTGGTAGCCAGCGAATGTGTTTAAAGTCACAACAGTGTTCCTGGAGCCACTCTGTAGCAATTCTGGACGTCAGGGGTGTCGAATTGTCCTGCTGGAATTGCCCAAGTCGGTCGGAATGCACAATGCACGTGAATGGGTGCAGATTATCAGACAGGATACTTACGTATGTGTCACCTGTCAGAGTCGTATCTAGATGTACTCCAACTGACCACGCCCCACACGATTACAGAGCCTTTACCAGCTTGAACAGTCCCCTTCTGACATGGAGGGTCCATGAATTCATGAGGTCGTCTCCATACCCGTACATGTTCATCCGCTCGATACAATTTGAAACGAGACTCGTCCGACTAGGCAACATGTTTCCAGTCACCAACAGTCCAATGTCGGTGTTGATGGGCCCAGGGGAGACGTAAAGCTTGCGTCGTGTAGTCATCAAGCGTACATGAGTGGACGTTCGGCTCCAATAGCCCATATCGATGATGTTTCGTTGAATGGTTCGCATGCTGACAGTTGTTTATGGCCCAGCATTTAAATCTGCAGCAGTTTGCGGAAAGCTTGCAGTTCTGTCACGTTGAACGATTCTCTTCAGTCTTTGTTGGTCCCGTTCTTACAGGATCTTTCTCCCGCCGCAGCGGCGTTCAAGACTTGATGTTTTACCGGATTCCTGATATTCATGATACGCTCGTGAAATGGTCGTACGGGAAAATCCCCACTTCATCGCTACCTCAGAGATGTTGTGCCCCATCGCTGGTTCGCCGACAATAAGACCACGTTCATACTCACTTAAATCTTCATAACCTACCATTGTAGCAACAGTATCACTTGTCTTATTTAGGATTTGCCTACCGCAGTGCCACATTCTGCCTGTTTACATATCTCTGTATTTGAATACGCATGCCTATACCGGATTATTTGGTGGTTCAGTGTGTATACAGGGTGATTCAAAAAGAATACCACAACTTTAGGAATTTAAAACTCTGCAACGACAAAAGGCAGAGCTAAGCACTATCTGTCGGCGAATTAAGGGAGCTATAAAGTTTCATTTAGTTGTACATTTGTTCGCTTGAGGCGCCGTTGACTAGACGTCAGCGTCAGTTGATGCTAAGATGGCGACTGCTCAACAGAAAGCTTTTTGTGTTATTGAGTACGGCAGAAGTGAATCGACGACAGTTGTTCAGTGTGCATTTCGAACGAAGTATGGTGTTAAACCTCCTGATAGGTGGTGTATTAAACGTTGGTATAAACAGTTTACAGAGAATGGGTGTTTGTGCAAAGGGAAAAGTTCTGGACGGCCGAGAACGAGTGATGAAAATGTAGCACGCATCCAGCAAGCATTTGTTCGCAGCCCAGGAAAATCGACTCGCAGAGCTAGCAGAGAGCTGCAAATTCCACAATCAACTGTATGGAGAGTCCTACGAAAAAGGTTAGTTATGAAACCTGAACTTCAACTACCCGAGGCGATGGATCGGCCGCCAGGCAGCCCGTGACAGAGCACTTCATCACTGGCCTCCAAGAAGCCCTGATCTTACCCCCTGCGATTTTTTCTTATGGGGGTATGTTAAGGATATGGTGTTTCGGCCACCTCTCCCAGCCACCATTGATGATTTGAAATGAGAAATAACAGCAGCTATCCAAACTGTTACGCCTGATATGCTACAGAGAGTGTGGAACGAGTTGGAGTATCGGGTTGATATTGCTCGAGTGTCTGGAGGGGGCCATATTGAACATCTCTGAACTTGTTTTTGACTGAAAAAAAACCTTTTTAAATACTCTTTGTAATGATGTATAACAGAAGGTTATATTATGTTTCTTTCATTAAATACACATTTTTAAAGTTGTGGTATTCTTTTTGAATCACCCTGTATTTTCGTGAGGCATCATTTACAGTCATACAAGCTTCTATTAGTCCATCTCCTCGTTCCCCTTCTCTTCATCCATCTTCTCCTCTACCTGCTCTCTGTCCATCTCCTTCCACCCCCTCTCTCTCTCCACCTCCTCGCCCCCCTGTCAATCTCTTCGGTGCACCTCTCTCTGTCCATCTCCTCCCCTCTCTCTATCTCATCCTCCCTCTCTCTTTGTCCATCTCCTTCCTTTCCTTCTCTCTGTCCATCTCCTCTCCCCTCTCTCTGTCCATCTCATCGTTCCTTCTCACCACTCCTCTTCTTCCCTTTTTTCCCTACCTTCTCCTCTCTCCCTGTTCTCGTCATCTTTTTCCCTCTCTTTGTACTTTTCTTCTCCCTCTCTCTGTCCATCTCCTCCTTCCCCTTCTCTCTGTCCTTCTCACCTTCACCCTTTCCTTTTCCTTTCCTTTCTCTGTCCATCTGCTCCTCTCCCCTCTCTCTGTCCATTCTCCCCTCCCCCCTTTCTCTGCCTGTCTCCTTCTCTCTTCTATGTGTGCACATCTCCTAAATCCCCCTCGCTGTCTCTCCATCGTCTCCTTTCACTTCTCTCTCCACGTTAACATGCTCACCCCAGAAGGAGGCTGTTGGTTCTTACCGCCACAAATTTCTTTACAGATTGTAACTAAATTTCGTTGGAGTTGTTTCAGGGATTTACGACGAGCTTTCTGCCCTTGGTTTTCATGTGTACACACATGTCAAGTGTTTTTCACATGTATTTAACATACTGTATATTACAGGTATTTGTGTACATATTTCAGCTATTTCTCTAGTGAATTTCGCTCTGCAGTTTCATTTTCACGCAGCTCAATGTGTATTTTGTCGTATCTCCTCAGCTACGTGCTGTGCAGTGATATAATTTTGCAGGTTCATCCAGTGGTACACATGGCTTCTGTATGTGAAACATGTTGCGAATAAAGTGAGTAGTAAAGAAGTAACAAATTAAAACATCATGTATGATGCGGCAGTTTTTCGCGAATCTCATTGATTATGACGTATCCCTTTTCCTAGGTGTCGTACGATTATATGTTTTTCTAGGTACATTGAGCAGCACATATGGGTACCATCTGCAAAATGTGCCCTGAACACAGTACTAAACAAGTAATAAATTAAAATGTCATGCTTCATGTGGCAGTTTTACTGCATGAAGAGCAAAAATGTAGTAAGTGATCACTTTTTCCTAAGAATAATTGGCGTCAAAGGAATGGGACGGAAACGGAATGGGAAAGAGACAGGAAGGAAATAATGACTTGCAGGCGCACAGGGCACTGCAGCATTGCAACGGCGAGAGGTGAAAATTTGAGCCAGGCGACGACTAAAACTCTGATGCTCCACTTTACTAGAACGGTTGCCTTAACCGTTTTTTGTTTCATAGTCTGGACGGACGTCACAGGACACCCGTTAGAGTTCATCGCTAACCTCGGCCATTCGGATATGGTCTCTGTCAGACCCAAGTTACCAACTTCCTTCTAGCCACACAGCAACGACCCCGCCAATTAACCCCTTCCTCGCAGATTTCTGAGTCCCGTAGGAGTTCGAACGTTGCTTGTGCATTCGCACTGAAATTTTTTCATTAAACAGCCGTCGCTGCCATAGAATCATAGATGTGACATATGTCTACTCTGTCTGACTTCTCTGACGCAACAGATACCACTAATATCTATAAAACTTTTTTCTTTCCTCATTTTGTGGGGACTGTCATCGAGAAACGATTTTGTAAGGTTTGAAATGAGGAGCAAATTTTGTTGCAAGTCTCTAAGTGTTCCCATTCGTAAACACTGGCTGACTAAAGTTTGGGTATGCCCGCGTCGTGGGTTGCTCTACTTTTTCACCCCCAACTACATCTTTGATAAGTAGGTGGTTCCTACGCCGCAGCGATGATTTGCAGATAGTATGTGATATGTGTACCAAATTTGGTGGAGGTCGGTCCATTGGTTTAGGAGGAGATGTGTAAGATCCATTTTTATAATACGTATGGATGTACATGATATCGACGCTGGTTTTGGAGATGAATGTTGCCCCAAGTACTTATCTGTTCTGCCCTAACCCACTCAAGGTATCTACTTTCTTAGTAGTGATTTTGAAATACGACGAAACGGGTGCAACATGGATGTTTCACGCAGATGACAAGACGTGCACAACAGCAACCTTTGGCACCTGGAGGAACATTAAACCTGTGAAGAACAAAAATATGTGATGCTGGAGTGATAGTTACAACACACAATTAGCGCCACCTTTCGTCCGTTTCCTCAAAGTGCAAGGCAAACTGAATGCTCTCCTGAGCTCTTCCGAGTCCACACCATAATTTGATGTTGCAATCCTTAATGTACGAGGTCTGTTCATTCTCTTTATGCGCAAACGAAGCGTCCTGGTTGTGAGCCGTTCGCAGCACTGTATCCTTCACGATCTTCCAAGTAATCTCCCTGTTTCACATAGGCGACATATGTGTGAAATATGGAACGGTGTTCGCGTCGGCTTTACCTTTTACCCATTTGCGCTAGTAAGGATGCACCGCGTAAGAAAGTGGGGTAAATATTTGTAGAAAAGTTATGTACTTTGGAAGCGAGCTTACGAAGATGATACTCTTGGTCTAAGGCAGTCTTATGAAGGTTCTTCCGTTTCAAAGTAGTAGTCAGTCACAAGTACTTCACCTTCTCCAATCAAAGACTTTCGCGTCATCTGATGGTGCTAATATTAAGAAAGTTAAGAATTTGAGGCGCGCCATTGTTTATAACTGTCAGGCAACTTGCAGAAAGTGTTGGAAATAACTGCTCCTTGTCGTGAGATTCCTACCGATATAGTGACCACTCATCGAGTTGCACCAGTTTCTAGTTTGATAATGAAATAGCTGAAGACAAATAGAGTAAACGGTTGCAAGTTACAGTCTGAACAACATGACAATGAGATATTCACATAAAGCATCGTCACAGGAGGTGAATGATTGGTCTACGACTACGAAGTTGAGGCTAAAATCACAGTAGTGAGTTGGCAAGTGACGAGCACATCCATTAAAAGCGTGATATTCTCGATCCAACGAAAAAGTGACGCTCACAGTTTTTTCACTGTTAATGGAATTGTGCAATTCGAAATTTAGCCTCAAGGTGACAGTCAATCGCCATTACTAAGGAAGAGTTTGACAAGTTTGCCTGCTAAATTTCGTAGAGATCACAACTGTGTCAAGATTACCCATACCACCTCTATCACACCATGCATCTGCCTACTTAGATTTGTTAATTCGTGAATTTGGTGCCAAACATTATATGACAGTCCTTCCATACCCATTCCATACTGGACACCTCACTCTACTTGATTTTTCAGTGTCACCAAAATTAAAATTTCCTAAAAGGACACCCTTTAGACTTTGACATTAAGAACTGGCTGAGAGAAGAGTTTTTGATCGTTTACCAAATAACATAAAATGTCTGACAGGTAGCAAAGCAATTTTAAATCTAATTTAAAGTCATTCCTCTTGGACAACTCTTTCTATTCCATCGACGAATTTTTATTTAAAAATTGGTAGCTATTAAAAAAAAGAGAACTAGTTTTAAATCTATTTGCATGAGTAGGACTGAAAAATATTACGTACACTAGCGTTAAATTTAGGCCATTCTGTCATTTATGGACAGCAAGCAGCCATCCGTTAAAACTAATCTATATGCGTTACTGTACCGTTCATATGATTATTTACGCACACAAAAGCGAGGTTATCTTTGGCGGTAAAAACTACTTGCCTCCCACAGGGGTGGAGTGGAAAGAGGGTGACATAGAGGCTTAACTTAGCAACGTCTGGATGAAGTTCATTCAAATTTTGTGCGTACATGACTCATTATCCGTGTAAAAAACTACTAGCTGTTATACATGGCTGTACTTGCAATACCAGTAGTTTTGTTAGGATGAGTGGTCGTGAATAAGTAAGCTGTTGCATGTGCAATAACATCGGCTACTCTCATGTGTCTGCCTGCCAGCACAACTCGTGATCTGCGCTCTGCTCTCCCTCTCCCAAGCAATCCGAACGCACATGCGTCGGCATGCACGGACAACAGTGTGACTTGATTTATCGTGAAAGATGGTCACTGAGGAGTATTTTTACGAAAAATAAACGACATCTGCGAAAGTCATTGCAGAACTGAATGTCGCATCCGCGAACCCTATCAGCGTCAAAACAACACGAAGAGGGCTCCTGAAGCAGGGAATTTTAGGGCGAGCTGGAATCCCGTAACCACTTGCAAGTTATGTAAATGCCTGTAATAGAAAAATGTGGAGCCGAAGCCACAAAAACTGGACTGTGGAGCAATGGAGGAGTGTGATGTGGTCGGATGAGTCTTGTTTCGCACTGTTTCCAACTTCCGGCCGAGTTTATGTCCCAGGAGTGAAACTTGGCGTGGGTTAGGTGATGATTTGGGCAGCAATACCGTGGTATATCTTGGGCCCTAAGGTTACTCTGTGATGTCTCATTCCTGCCACAGATTATGTGAATATTTGGCTGATCAGGTCCATCCCATTGTAGAATATTTGTGCCCTCACTAATTAAAATTTACCTGTATATCATGGTTCATGGTGTGGGTTCCTGTAGTCATGTCCTAGTTCATGAACCACGGGCAACGTATGAGTGGCCAAGTAGGTGGTCCCGACAGTCGGGATACCAGTTACTTTGGAATAAGGCTGGGCATATCGGACATATTCTGAGTCGTGGTCACCTTTGTGCTCATACGGCAAAAACTACCAAATCCACCGGTTAGTCCCTCAGCCGTTAGGGGTAAAACCCAATGGGACTCGGGGCAAGTAAGGCTAGCAACCTGCTTCCCTGGTACTTTAAATATGATGCTGGCAACAATCAGAGCAAAATGCCTCGGACCTTTGGAGGCGACGGAGTCCCACCTCTAACTGACAAACCAGGGACTCCTAAGATACGACTTGGCAAACAAAGGGTAATGAGATGGGGAGCTATTAATATCAATGGGGGCTACTCGGGGTAGAAGGTAGAGCTGGCAGAGGCTGCAAGTAAGATGGGGCTGGACGTTTTAGCTGTTAGTGACATTCGGGTAAGGGGTGAGAAAGAAGAGGAAGTGGGAGAATACAAGGTCTACCTGTCAGGAGTCAAAGCAGGAATAGCACAATGGGGTGTAGGGCTTTACATCAGGAAAGAAATGGAACCCAGCGTAGTTGCAATAAGGTATGTAAACGAACGACTGATGTGGATAGATTTGACAGTGTCTAGCAAGAAAATTAGGATTGTGTCAGTATATTCGCATTGTGAAGGAACAGATCAAGATAAGATGGATAGTTTTTATGAGGCACTCAGTGATGTAGTTGTTAGAGTAAAGGACAAGGACAGTGTTCTGCTCATGGGTGATTTTAGCGCCAGGATTGGAAATCGAACAGAAGGGTATAAAAGGTTATGGGTAAATTTGGAGAGGATATGGAGGCCAACAGGAACGGGAAACAACTCTTGGATTTCTGTGCCAGTATGGGCTTAGTAATCACAAACTCCTTTTTTAAACATAAGAACATTCACCGGTATACTTGGGAAGGCAGGGGCACCAGATCTGTCATTGACTATATAATAACAGATCAGGAATTCAGGAAGGCTGTGAGGGACACACATGTATTCAGGGGATTCATTATTTAATCTGCAGTGAAACTGGGATTGTGAGGCCGAAATTGCAGGAGGTCAGGTCCATATGTAGGAGGATAAGAGTGGAGAAACTTCAGGATAAGGAAATCAGGCACAAGTACATAACAGCGATCTCAGAAAGGTACCAGTTACTTGAATGTAGTCAATTACAGTCATTGGAAAAGGAATGGACAAGGTACAGGGACACAGTACTAGAAGTGGCTAAAGAATGTCTTGGAACAGTAGTCTGTAAAAGTAGGATGAAGCAAACAGCTTGGTGGAATGATACAGTCAAGGCAGCCTGTAGAAGGAAAAAGAAGGCGTATCAAAAATGGCTACATACCAGAACCCAGGTAGACAGAGAAAGTTATGTTGAAGAAAGAAACAAATCCAAACAGATAATTGCAGCATCCAAGAAGTTATCGTGGGAAGACTTTGGAAACAGGTTGGAGACTATGGGTCAAGCTGCTGGAAAACCATGCTGGAGTGTAATTAGCAGTCTTCGAAAGGGAGGTAAGAAGGAAATGACAAGTATTTTGGACAGGTCAGGAAAACTGCTGGTGAATCCTGTGGATGCCTTGGGCAGATGGAGGGAATATTTTGAAGAGTTGCTCAATGTAGGTGAAAATGCGATCAGTAATGTTTCAGATTTCGAGGTAGAATGGGATAGGAATGATGATGGAAATAGGATCACATTCGAGAAAGTGGTAAAAATGGTCAATAGATTGCAGTGCAATAAAGCGGCTGGGGTGGGTGAAATTAAGTCCGAACTCATCAAATACAGTGGAATGTCAGGTCTTAAATGGCTACACAGGATAATTGAAATGGCCTGGGAGTCGGGACAGGTTCCATCAGACTGGACAAAAGCAGTAATCACACCAATCTTTAAACATGGAAACAGAAAAGATTGTAACAACTACAGAGGTATCTCTTTAATCAGCGTTGTGGGTAAAATCTTCTCAGGTATTGTTGAAAGGAAAGTGCGAGTATTAGTTGAGGACCAATTAGATGAAACTCAGTGTGGGTTTAGGCCTCTTAGAGGTTGTCAGGACCAGATCTTTAGCTTACGGCAAATAATGGAGAAGTGTTATGAGTGGAACAGGGAATTGTATCTATGCTTTATAGATCTAGAAAAGGCATATGACCGGGTTCCTAGGAGGAAGTTATTGTCTGTTCTACAAGATTATGGAATAGGAGGCAAACTTTTGCAAGCAATTAAAGGTCTTTACATGGATAGTCAGGCAGCAGTTAGAGTTGACGGTAAATTGAGTTCATGGTTCAGAGTAGTTTCAGGGGTAAGACAAGGCTGCAACCTGTCTCCACTGTTGTTCATATTATTTATGGATCATATGTTGAAAACAATAGACTGGCTGGGTGAGATTAAGATATGTGAACACAAAATAAGCAGTCTTGCATATGCGGATGACTTAGTTGTGATGGCAGATTCGATTGAAAGTTTGCAAAGTAATATTTCAGAGCTAGATCAGAAATGTAAGGACTATGGTATGAAGATTAGCATCTCCAAAACGAAAGTAATGTCAGTGGGAAAGAAATATAAACGGATTGAGTGCCAAATAGGAGGAACAAAGTTACAACAGGTGGACGGTTTCAAGTACTTAGGATGCATATTCTCACAGGATGGCAAAATAGTGAAAGAACTGGAAGCGAGGTGTAGCAGAGCTAATACAGTGAGCGCTCAGCTACGATCTACTCTCTTCTGCAAGAAGGAAGTCAGTACCAAGACTAAGTTATCTGTGCACCGTTCAATCTTTCGACCAACTTGGTTGTATGGGAGCGAAAGCTGGGTAGATTCAGGTTATCTTATCAACAAGGTTGAGGTTACGGATATGAAAGTAGCTAGGATGATTGCAGGTACTAGTAGATGGGAACAATGGCAGGAGGGTGTCCACAATGAGGAAATCAAAGAAAAACTGGGAATGAACTCTATAGATGTAGCAGTCAGGGCGAACAGGCTTAGATGGTGGGGTCATGTTACACGCATGGGAGAAGCAAGGTTACCCAAGAGACTCATGGATTCAGCAGTAGAGGGTAGGAGGAGTCGGGGCAGACCGAGGAGAAGGTACCTGGATTCGGTTAAGAATGATTTAGAAGTAATAGGTTTAACATCAGAAGAGGCACCAATGTTAGCACTGAATAGGGGATCATGGAGGAACTGTATAAGGGGGGCTATGCTCCAGACTGAACGCTGAAAGGCATAATCAGTCTTAAATTATGATGATGATGTATTTCATGATGTAAAGTGCGTCTCAGGTCTTATCTAATGTACGCCTCGATTAGTTATCGACTTTTGGTTAGCAGTTTTAAATTGACCCCACTTTTAATGTGTCCTTTTAATCCTATTGCTGCTAGCTATTAATTGGCGTACTAGTCTCTGACAGTACAGACTGTAAGGTTTCGCTACTTTTCTTGTTGGTCAGTAACAAGAGCTTGTAAAAAGGAATGGGACATGTGCATGTTTTTTTAACAGATGACTGTGGCGCGTTGTTCCACTTTGCCACTTATATATCCCCACTAAATTTAAAACTTGTTTGCCACTCATGTATAAGGAAAGTTTCATAGCGCTTTACGGTTTATATTATAATTTTATATCGCACCTTCCACTCGGTTTTACCACAGTTGTAGACCGACCTGTTCAATACACTGCTTTATTACGCATAATACACTTTTAACTTATATCGTGTAATTTTTTATGTAGTTTTTGTTTTTTCTTCATTTTAAATGTAAACCACTAAATTCAAATTGGGAACGGCCGGGCTAGTGTCTCCGCGTTCTTCTCTCCGTCAATAGATGTCAGCCCTTTCGCCACTCTGGTTTACATATTTGCCTCCTCTTTCGCATCCGCTACTCCCTGTTCTGCGCTCATAGACAGCACACCGCGCCCGGTTCACGCGACGCTCGGAGACCACAACACAGCGTTAAGTGTCGTCATATCATTTGTAGATATTGCCTACCCAGGCAGTCGTCCGTAGTACTGTCTGGTGCCACTTGCGCACTCACATAGCTTTCACAGCACCTAGCCCGACCGGCGGTTTCGAAATGTTTTTTAAAAGTTTTAAAACTTTTTAGAAAAAAAAATAGTTTTTAGTTTTTCATGTGTGTTGCGGCATGTGAAAATCGTCTCCCGTCTTTTGCTGTTTCCAGTACGACACCTGAGGATGGGCTTACAACAGTCCGAAACCGGTAGTGTGAAAATAAAGTAATTTACAACTGAAGCGGTATTTTCAACCTCTCCCATTGGTAATGTTGTGTATGAAGATGACAGAGCCCCTGTCTATACAGCTCACATCATCATCAGTCACTAGATCTCAATATTAATGGGCCTTTGAGATACAATTTGTTCAGAAGTGTGCGTGATGGCTATCCACGCCTACTTTCTTTCGCAGGAAGAGTGGTTTAGGATTCCCTTGACAATCATTTATCTATTCCGAAACTACTGGAAGCCTGAATGCCAACGGGTTTCTCACACCGTATTAGACACGGCAATATACTGTGTTTTTGGTGATTTCGTATTTTTGTCCAACAGCAATAGCTAACTAAATAGCTCCCCATTCAGAGCGGCGTTCTCAGCTCTGCTCCGATCCAGCCACAGGGCTGGCCGGTTATCCCCTTGATCCAGCTGCGTTCTCCCTCTCGGGCCGGCGCAATGGTCCGCAGCCAGCGCTGGTGCCCCGAGGGTGCCCGCCGCTATCGAGGCTGCCGAGCCGGCAGGTCGGCGCGGTGTCCAGTGATAAACTGTTCGCCTCGCGGCGCTCCCCTAATTGTTCTGCTAATGGCTCCATAATTGGATCCTAATTTATGTCCTCGCGCGAGCCCTGTTATCTGCCCTGACACGTCGGCGCACGTTGACCAGTGTTAGGCACGCAACTAATGGATCAACGGCCGGAGCCGTTAATCTTCCGGACGGCGCTCCAGTTTCAACACGGATTTATTACTCCTAAGGTGTGAAACGAGCGACGGGCCCGATAATTTGGAGAGGTCGGCCGAAGAGCTGGCGACATTCTGGAATTAACAGCACCCCATCTCAAGCGCGGGGTCGATGAAGACATTGAGAGACTCGTTGGACATTAGCTGGCCGCCATAGAATCTGCGGCAGCGGTGAGGTTGGAGGGGGGGCTCAAGCAAGTGTTTGAAACGGTGGGCCCCATTACGTGTTACCAACAAGCACAAACAGCTCGAAAATTTTCAAATGTGTGTGAATTCCTAAAGGACCGAACTGCTGAGATCATTGGTCCCTAGTCTTACACACTACTTAAACTAACTTAAACTAAGAAGAGGACTCGAACCTCCGGTGGGAGGGGCCGCACAATCCGTGCATGGCGCCTCAAACCGGGCGGCCACAAACAGCCACTCAGCAAAAGGCATCCTTTCTGTTGTGACTTGGCAAGACAGCCAAGCCACTATGATTGGTAGCCGAAAGGCACGCGTTAAGCTCACGCAGGGTGGCGTGAGCTCTGGAACATTTAAGGAAGTTAGACTTTAGCAAAAAAGGTCGTAGTTGTTCGAACACTTAACTTTAATCCATAATTGGTGAACGTCGGTCTGACGGTACATGCATCACAAGATAAATAGCAAATGATAATGGCGCCTTGCTAGGTCGTAGCAAATGACGTAGCTGAAGGCTATGCTAACTATCGTCTCGGCAAATGAGAGCGTAATTTGTCAGTGAACCATCGCTAGCAAAGTCGGCTTTACAACTGGGGCGAGTGCTAGGAATTGTCTCTAGACCTGCCGTGTGGCGGCGCTCGGTCTGCAATCACTGACAGTGGCGACACGCGGGTCCGTCGTATACTAACGGACCGCGGCCGATTTAAAGGCTACCACCTAGCAAGTGTGGTGTCTGGCGGTGACACCACACTTTCTGTTCGTCCAAACTACTGAAAGTTCCACCGAATCCAGACGCGTAATGACGCTGTAGAGGAACACGGGATAGAACTTGGCGTACATCTGGCCATTTGATCGATGACAATCCTATCTCACTTTTAGTTAAACGCCAGATGAGTAACTTGTGCTGTCCTGTAACTTGTTTATACCGACTCTCTGAGCCTATTGGGAAAGCGATGTCTTGCAGTTACAGTTTCTCCAGAATGTTCTACATCAAAAGTAAACGTTTTTAGAAACTTACATAGAATTCTGTTCTTGTTAATGTAACTTACTCGTCATGGTGAATGTCCACAAATACCCTAGCCGTCGTTTCATTCCCTACCCACAAACACTCAGGCAGCTGTGGGTGCTTAATGTAGCTTAACCCCACAACATTTTCTCTCCAGTGGTCACAAGAGTACGAAGATCGGTTGAAATTGCTACAGGAGTACCTGAATGTTGCTTGTTGTTCACAGAGCAACCATCTGGAGCAATTCAAGGGAGTGCTATAGGATCACTACTGATGACAGTATGTATAATAGCACTTCAGACAGAGCTTGCAGAATATCATTAGTAACTTTCCTGAACATGTCCTTGTTATAGGGGGTGACTTCAACTTACAAGGTATAGAATGGGAGTGTTATGCCATGAAAACTGGTGACAGAGACAGAAAATCGTGTGGTATTGTTCTGGATGTCTTGTCCGAAAATTACCTTGAGCAGATAGAGAACCAGCTCGTGAGGGTAACCTCTTAGACCTCCTGGCAACAAACAGATCTGAACTTATTTAATCAGTTAACGCAGACGAAGGTATCAGTGATCATAAGGCTGTGACAGCATCTATGACGACGTGTCCTACAAGGAATGTTAAGAAAGGTAGGAAGATATATTTGCTCGGCAAGGGTGACAGGATACAAATTTCAGAATATCTCAGCAGTCAGCATCAAATATTCGGTGATGAGGACGAAGATGTGGAGAACAAAGGGAAAAAATTCGAATGCATCGTTCAATATGCCCTAGACAAGTATGTTCCGAGTAAGGCGTTACATCTACATCTACATCTAAATCTACATGATTACTCTGCAATTCACATTTAAGTGCTTGGCAGAGGGTTCATCGAACCACAATCATACTATCTCTCTACCATTCCACTCCCGAACAGCGCGCGGGAAAAGACGAACAACTAAACCTTTCTGTTCGAGCTCTGATTTCTCTTATTTTGTTTTGATGATCATTCCTACCTATGTAGGTTGGGCTCAACAAAATATTTTCGCATTCGGAAGAGAAAGCTGGTGACTGAAATTTCGTAAATAGATCTCGTCGCGACGAAAAACGTCTTTGCTTTAATGACTTCCATCCCAACTCGCGTATCATATCTGCCACACTCTCTCCCCTATTACGTTAAGGGCTGGGCAAGATCCACCTTGATTTAATAGCCGTGTTAGAAAAGCGCTACGTAAACAAAGAGCATTTCATCTCAGAGTCAAGAGAAGTAAAAACCCAGCTGACAAACAAAAGCTGAACGAAGTGAAAATGATCGTAAGAAGAGCAATGAGAGAAGCGTTCAATAATTTCAAAAGTAAGACGTTGTCAACCGACCTGAGTAAAAACACTAAGAGATTTTGGTCGTATGTAAAATCAGTAAGTGGGTCAAAATCATCTACTCATTCTCTCAGCGACCACACCGGCGCCGAGACGGAAGATAACAGAGGGAAGGCCGAAATACTGAATTCGGTCTTCCCAAGTTTTTTCATCGCGGAAGATCGTAGCACTATCCCTCCTTTCAATAGACGTGAAAATGTCGAAATGGCACATGTTGAGATAACCGATCGCGGAACTGAAAAGCAGCTAGAATCGCTTAGTAATGGAAAGGCTTCAGGACCAGATGAGATACCTATAAGATTCTGTAAAGATTATGCGAAAGAACTTGCTCCCCTTCTAGCAGTAATTCTTCGAAGATCGCTTGAGCAACGAAAGGTACCTAATGACTGGAAAAAAGCGCAGGTCACTCACGTTTTTAAGAAAGGCCGTAAGACCTATATCGTTGACGCCAATCTGTTGTAGAATTATGGAACATGTTTTATGCTAAAGAATTATGATGTTCTTGGAAAATGAACAGCTCCTATATAAAAATCAACATGGATTCCGCAAACAGAGATCCTGCTAAACTCATCTCGCTCTGTTCCTCCATGAGGTCCATAGCGGAGTGGACAACGGCGCTCAGGTTGATGCCGGGTTCCTTGATTTCAGTAAGGCATTTGACACCGTCCCGCATTGCCGTTTAATGAAAAAAATACGAGGTTACGGAGTATCGGAGCAGACCTGCGACTGGATTCAAGACTTTCTTGCAGACAGAAATCAACACGTCGCTCTTAACGGAACTAAATGGACAGATGTAAAGGTAATATTCGTAGTACCACAGGGCAGTGTGATAGGACCGTTGCTGTTGACAATATATATAAATGATCTAGTAGAAAGCGTCGGATGCTCTTTAAGGCTATTCACAGATGATGCAGTTGTTTATACCAAAGTAGCAACGCCAGAAGGTAGTAAGAATTTGCAGAACGACCTGTAGAGAATCGATGGATGGTGCAGACTCTGGCAGTTGACCCTGAACGTAAATAAATGTAACATATTGCGCATACATAGGAAAAGAAATCCACTACTGTACAGCTACATTATTGATGACAAACACTATTGATGAAAAACATCTGGAGACAGCGTCTGCCGTAAAATATCTAGGGGTAACTATCCAGAGCGACCTTAAGTGGAATGACCATATAAAACAGATAGTGGGAAAAGCAGACAAAAGACTAAGATTAATCCGAAGAATCTTAAGGAAATGTAACTCACCCACGAAGGGAAGAGGCTTAAAAGGCGCTTGTTCGCCCGTTTCTTGAGTACTGTTCATCTATGTGGGATCCTTATCAGGTAGGACTGATAGAAGAGATAGAGAAGATCCAACGAAGAGCAGCGCGTTTCGTCAAGGGATCGTTTTGCTGGTGAGAGAGAGTGACGGAGATGCTAAACAAACTCCACTGGCAGACGTTACAACAGAGACGTTGCGCATCACGGAGAGATGAAATTTCTGGACAGAACTTTTCAGGAGGAGTCAGACAACATATTACTTCCTCCAACATATATCTCGCGTATTGACCACGAGGAGAAAATTCGAGTGATTAGAGCCAATACAGAGGCTTCCCGACAATCATTCTTCCCACGCACTATTCGCGAGTGGAACAGGGATGGAGGGATCAGATAGTGGTAGCGAAAGTATCCTCCGCCACACACCATTAGGTGGCTTGTGGAGTATGATGTAGATGAGATGTATAATCGAGTACATATGTACTGAACGGTAATGGCCCCATAAAACGCCCCCTTTGATTTTTGCCTCCTGGACAGTTGTAAATGAAATGTTACATGATTATTTGTTTTTTTTCTTGGTTCCTTCTTCTTTTTCTCTTCCAAAATCCGCTTCATTCTTTTGCTGTGTTCCTGTTTCTTTTGCTCTGTCCATACTTTGCCTGTTTTCTTCCTTTCGTTTATTTCAGATTTCGTGTTCATAATTTTGTTTTTGAATACCTCTGTACTTATTAGGGCCTGTCTTGTCACCCTTTTTTGTAGAAAGGGTGAATCAACGCACATTTCCATTCATGTGGAATTTTCTCTGTATTCCATATTTGTGTAAGAATTTCCAGGGCTTTCTTTGTGAAGGTTTGATCTTTGAGTTTCAAGATCTCGGACATAACGCCGTCTTCTCCTGGGGCTCTATTGTTATTCAATTGTTTTATGATATCTTCTGTTATTGATGACGGCTTTGAATCTGGATTTGGTACGTTTTCGTAAAGTGTAATTTTTCTTTAGGCCTTCTGAAATTGAGGACTTTATCAAAACGATTTTTAAAAATTTTGCAGTTTTCTTTAGTATTTGTTTCCGGAGACCTGTCCTATTTATTTGGAGGCCGATAAACCTTTGTATTTTCCCTGAAAATTCTGTAGAAATTTCTTGTGTTACTTCTCTTGAGGTCTTTCTAGATTTCATTTAGCTTATTTTTGTCATATGTCGTTTTCGCTCTTCTAACATCTTTCGAGGATTGTTTCTGGCTTATAGATAATCTTGCCATGTCCCTCTTGTTCTGTTACTGCTATATATGATGGATAACTTTGGTAAGATGAGTGAGAATCTACTACCAGCGTGCTGAATCTTTTGTGGGATATTGTTTGCCTTCCTCCACAGTTTTTGCCCTTTACAGATACTCCAAGTACCACGTAAATTATCCCTTGGTGTCTTAACTAATGTCCTTCATCCTGTATGTTCTTTTTGTCAGTGTTTTCCGTATGCCAAACTCCTCGCCGACTTCACAGAGAACATCCTCATTTCTTAACAGTTATCGAATTCATCACGCTAAGACATCAGATTTTGTAGAGAATCAATAACTGTGAGCTCTGAAAAAGTTTCCTACCGTTAGCAGCGATCTTCATGAGATGTAAAAAATGTTTTCTAATTGTTCGTTGGCAAGTCGTTATTCCGGAAAGCGTTACAACAAGTACTTACAAAAACTCAACAACTGGTCCGTCAGCTCGTGCGGTTCTAGGCGTTTCAGTCTGGAACTGCGTGACCGCTATGGTCGCAGGTTCGAATCCTGCCTGGGGCATGGATGTGTGTGATGTCCTTAGGTTAGTTAGGTTTAAGTAGTTCTAAGTTCTAGGGGACTGATGACCTCAGATGTTAAGTCCCATAGTGCTCAGAGCCATTTTTTTTTTTTTTTTTGGTCCGTCAGCTATGAAAATGGTGATTATTATGCTTTGAAATGAACACACTCAAAGCTTTATGTTATTAACGTACTTATTATTAACGGAAATAGCAAATGCTTGCATAGGCAACGACCATGACAGGAGACAGACAAGTTTCTGTCTCTAAAGTAAAAGCGAGAGAGAGAGTAAGATAAAAACAAGTGCTGAGTAACTTACAAAAATTCGGAGACAGCATTTTATTCATTTCCATCGTAACCACTGATATACACTAAGTCTGCTTTTCTGGCCATGAAAAATCATTGATGATGATGATGATGAAGTCCCATACTCCGTGACAGAGCATAGGGGAAATCATTGGATTACATATTTTAAATAGCATCTATAACACAAAATATAAATCACTTGATACATTCTTTCACTGCCCCCTTTGGTTGAGGCGAGGAATTTTCCTTTTCAAATTACTCGGTGAAAACAAATGTTCTTTTCACTTCATGGAGCGTCTATTTAGGACATGGATTTCACATTTAAAGTAACTTTCTATAAGTTTTACGTAATGATTTAGGTACAACACGAAAAAGTGATATTTTTTGTCTCCATCGTATTAGCATTAGTAGATAGTTTGTTACTATTTGCTCATGGTGTCTTCGCTTTCATTTTAGTTCGACTTAAAAAGTCACCTAATACTTGTCACGCAGTATTTTCAAGCATTTCATTCGATTTTACTCTGTTCACTTAACATTTAATAAAGTTACAAGAAGATCGTTTTGAATGGTTTTCTAGAAAGAAAATTGAGAAACGCTCACTTTATCACTTATTTGAAGTAGAACATAGGTAATTCATATTAGATTTTGGTGATGCTCGTGGTAGACGTGAGATCAGAAGCGACGAATCGTAAGTACAATGATGAAACGCCCAAGGCTGAACCACGAATCTCAGGGAAAGTCTTTCAGGACATTCGGATTAGATACGTCCAGGAAGTTGCATCGCCGCACAGAATTGGCGGTTTACGCAGAAGAGACCTAGGAACAGCAACTGGAGTGACTGATCACGGGAGTTACTTGCGCATGCAGCAAAATACATATTCCTAGTGAATTATTCGTTCAGCCTTTAATAATACACTACTAGCATTAAAATTGCCACATCAAGAAGAAATACAGATGATAAACGAGTATTCAATGGACAAATATATTATACTAGAACTGACATGTGATTACATTTTCACGCAATTTGGGTGCATAGATCCTGAGAAATCGGTACCCAGAACAACCACCTCTGGCCGTAATAACGGCCTTGATACGCCTGGGCATGTAGCAAACAGAGCTTGGATGGCGTGTACAGGTACAGCTGCCCATGCAGCTTCAACATGATACCACAGTTCATCAAGAGTAGTGACTGGCGTATTGTGACGAGCCAGTTGCTCGGCCACCATTGACCAGACGTTTTCAATTGGTGAGAGATCTGGAGAATGTGCTGGCCAGGGCAGCAGTCGAACATTTTATGTATCCAGAAAGGCCCGTACAGGACCTGCAACATGCAGTCGTGCATTATCCTGCTGAAATGTAGGGTTTCGCAGGGATCGAATGAAGGGTAGAGCCACGGGTCGTAACAAATCTGAAATGCAATGTCCACTGTTCAAAGTGCCGTCAATGCGAACAAGAAGTGACCGAGACGTGTAACCAATGGCACCCCATGCCATCACGCCGGGTGATACGCCAGTATAGCGATGACGAATACACGCTTCCAATGTGCGCTCACTGCGATATCGCCAAACACGGATGCGACCATCAAGATGCTGTAAACAGAACCTGGATTCATCCGAAAGAATGACGTTTTGCCATTCGTGCACCCAGGTTCGTCGTTGAGTACACCGTCGCAGGCACTCCTGTCTGTGATGCAGCGTCAAGGGTAACCGCAGCCATGGTCTCCGAGCTGATAGTCCACGCTGCTGCAAAAGTTGTCGAAGTGTTAGTGCAGATGGTTGTCGTCTTGCAAACGTCCCCATCTGTTGACTCAGGGATCGAGACGTGGCTGTACGATCCATTACAGCCATGCGGATAAGATGCCTGTCAACTCGACTGCTAGTGATACGAGGCACTTGGGATCCAGAACGGCGTTCCGTGTTACCTTCCTGAACCCACCGATTCCATATTCTGCTAACAGTCATTGGATCTTGACCAACGCGAGCTGCGATGTCGCGATACGATAAACCGCAATCGCGATAGGCTACAATCCGACCTTTATCAAAGTCGGAAACGTGATAGTACGCATTTCTCCTCCTTACACGAGGCATCACAACAACATTTCACCAGGCAACGCCGGTCAACTGCTGTTTGTGTATGAGAAATCGGTTGGAAACTTTCCTCATCTCAGAACGTTGCAGGTGTCGCCACCGGCGCCAACCTTGTGCGAATGCTCTGAAAAGCTAATCATTTGCATATCACAGCATCTTCTTCCTGTCGGTTAAATTTCGCGTCTGTAGCACGTCGTCTTCGTGGTGTAGCAGTTTTAATGGCCAGTAGTGTTGTAGGCTCGTTAGCGTAACAGAGGCCGTGTTACCTTTAGGTAATTGTAGTGGTCTCATACTGTTCATACTTTGTATACATAATGCTGTACATAGCTCTTGAGACAATTCGTTCACTTGTTAGCAGCTAAATGGCAAAAGCAGATGATATAGGTGCCATTGTCTTTATACGTCAACTGGGCTAGGAAGTTATCTTCACTTATCCATTTAAGTTTCAAGAATGCGGTTTCTATGTCGAAGGCGCCGCCAACAATTTGTGCTAAACGGACGCGGCGACCGGTTAGTTGCTCACGCCATCGGGTGATTCAGCAGTAGTAGCGCCAGAATTGCGTGAAACGTAATTGGAGTTTTGTGTGTCTCCTTCTCAACCGCTACGTCTACCACATCATCAATTGTCTCATAGATAGAATAACATTTCTAATGGACGACGAGACTACATCTCGAGATCACAGTTCCGTATCACAGGTACGCAAATGCACATAACTGTTATTTTACTGTTGTCTATACGCTTGTATGAGTTACACTGGGTTCGCTTTTCAAGTCCATTTTAGTATTGGCTGTTTGAAACTGATTGCTATCGTGATCCCTCTTCACCTTGCCGCATTTGTATAGTGTTTACATACACGTTCCTAAGCTTCGCTCACGAGAAATCCAATTAGAATACAGTTACTGGCATATCTGACGTCTTAACATTTCATTACAACAATTCGAACATTTACAGATTGGCAGCATGCAAGAAATACGCCTCAACATCGGACACATGTAATAAAATCACTATTCGCGTGACTCCTTTGGAAAAGAAATAGTAAAATTTCATGAGTCTGCGATTTGTTTTACAGTATACGTCGGTTTTGGATACAGGTAGCACAGTTCTTTATACATTAACGCACGCATCGAAACATTCCGAGAGTGCTTGCTGTATCACGTTATTTTAGCCTCTTCCATTGCTTTCATTATATGAGACATCTGATTGTTATTGCTTGTGACAAATTTTAATGTTCCTACGTACACACTTAAATATAAAATGACATGGTAATTCATAAAATAAATAAAAAAATTCGTTGCTGACACTCTTTGGTTGTTCCAACGTTGAGTAATATTCTACGTTCTACCCTTACTGGTAATGGCGTTAATTTTATTCATGGCCTCACTCATCACTGCGTGCTTAAAAATTTTACTCAGTTCCCGACTCAGCAGACAATTAACTTATTTTGGTAATGTAGATCCAATAATATTAATGTATTTCTTGCTGTTTGGGCTTTTCGTTCGTCCACCTGGCGTGTTGTTTAGCCTGTGTGCATTTAAGTCATACGTAATATTTTGGCATGCGGTAGTATCTCTACGAGGAGATACGAAGTTTTTAAGAA
Source organism: Schistocerca cancellata (assembly GCF_023864275.1). Lineage (NCBI taxonomy): Eukaryota > Metazoa > Arthropoda > Insecta > Orthoptera > Acrididae > Schistocerca > Schistocerca cancellata. The sequence goes on along the minus strand of NC_064627.1, from coordinate 1,036,131,180 downwards.
TATCAGATCCACTAAACAAGGTATTCGCTAAAAAACCTTCTCTCTAAAGTGAATTAAGTACCTTGTTAAGCGTACTGAATATTTTGCCAAACTATACGGTTTATCCCTGGTGACTCCGTACGTCCTATCTATTTTGCTAGCACTGTGATGGTTGGTGTATTCGGTAACAGCATATCCCTCTTCAACTTCCTCTTAAACATTGCCGACAGGAAACACCACAGCAAAGTATCTCGTGTAAATAAACGTGGCGTTCCACCTAAAATTATAGGATACAAGTCCACCTACTATGCAAAACACTGTTTATTCATATAAACCAAACATACACTCCTGGAAATGGAAAAAAGAACACATTGACACCGGTGTGTCAGACCCACCATACTTGCTCCGGACACTGCGAGATGGCTGTACAAGCAATGATCACACGCACGGCACAGCGGACACACCAGGAACCGCGGTGTTGGCCGTCGAATGGCGCTAGCTGCGCAGCATTTGTGCACCGCCGCCGTCAGTGTCAGCCAGTTTGCCGTGGCATACGGAGCTCCATCGCAGTCTTTAACATTGGTAGCATGCCGCGACAGCGTGGACGTGAACCGTATGTGCAGTTGACGGACTTTGAGCGAGGGCGTATAGTGGGCATGCGGGAGGCCGGGTGGACGTACCGCCGAATTGCTCAACACGTGGGGCGTGAGGTCTCCACAGTACATCGATGTTGTCGCCAGTGGTCGGCGGAAGGTGCACGTGCCCGTCGACCTGGGACCGGACCGCAGCGACGCACGGATGCACGCCAAGACCGTAGGATCCTACGCAGTGCCGTAGGGGACCGCACCGCCACTTCCCAGCAAATTAGGGACATTGTTGCTCCTGGGGTATCGGCGAGGACCATTCGCAACCGTCTCCATGAATTGGGCTACGGTCCCGCACACCGTTAGGCCGTCTTTCGCTCACGCCCCAACATCGTGCAGCCCGCCTCCAGTGGTGTCGCGACAGGCGTGACGGAGGGACGAATGGAGACGTGTCGTCTTCAGCGATGAGAGTCGCTTCTGCCTTGGTGCCAATGATGGTCGTATGCGTGTTTGGCGCCGTGCAGGTGAGCGCCACAATCAGGACTGCATACGACCGAGGCACACAGGGCCACACCCGGCATCATGGTGTGGGGAGCGATCTCCTACACTGGCCGTACACCACTGGTGATCGTCGAGGGGACACTGAATAGTGCACGGTACATCCAAACCGTCATCGAACCCATCGTTCTACCATTCCTAGACCGGCAAGGGAACTTGCTGTTCCAACAGGACAATGCACGTCCGCATGTATCCCGTGCCACCCAACGTGCTCTAGAAGGTGTAAGTCAACTACCCTGGCCAGCAAGATCTCCGGATTTCTTCCCCATTGAGCATGTTTGGGACTGGATGAAGCGTCGTCTCACGCGGTCTGCACGTCCAGCACGAACGCTGGTCCAACTGAGGCGCCAGGTGGAAATGGCATGGCAAGCCGTTCCACAGGACTACATCCAGCATCTCTACGATCGTCTCCATGGGGGAATAGCAGCCTGCATTGCTGCGAATGGTGGATATACTCTGTACTAGTGCCGACATTGTGCATACTCTGTTGCCTGTGTCTATGTGCCTGTGGTTCTGTCAGTGTGATCATGTGATGTATCTGACCCCAGGAATGTGTCAATAAAGTTTCCCCTTCCTGGGACAATGAATTCACGGTGTTCTTATTTCAATTTCCAGGAGTGTATTTCAACACATTAGTGCCATCGTCAGTGGGTTTTCTTAATTAAATTTGTGAAATGTGAACATATATTAGGTGCTAACTGATCTACTAAAAATAGGCATAAAAATTTTTTACATTACTGTTATGGAAGACCCTCAGTACATTATCATGTACTGGTAGCTTGTCATCTGCAACTACATGATGTTAATATGAATACAATTGGCGAGTTAGCAAATCGCTTTATATCATCTATATGTATGTCTACATCTACATGGATACTCCTCAAATCACATTTAAGTGCCTGGCAGACGGTTCATCTAACCACCTTCACAATTCTCTATTATTCCAATCTCATATAGTGCGCGGAATGAACGAACACCTATATCTTTCCATACTAGCTCTGATTTCCCTTATTTTATCATGGTGATCGTTTCTCCCAATGTAGGTCAGCGTCAACAAAATATAGTCGGAGGAGAAACTTGGTGATTGGAAATTTGTGAGAAGATTCCTCCGCAACGAAAAACAGTTTTGTTCTAATGATGTCCATCCCAAATCCTGCATCATTTCAGTGACACTCTCTCCCCTATTTCGCGATAATACAAAACATACTGCCCTTACTTGAACTTTTTCGATGTACTCCGTCAACCCTATCTGGTAAGGACCCCACACCGTGCAGCATCTTTCTAAAAGAGGACGGGCAAGCTTAGTGTAGGTAGTCTCCTTAGTAGATCTGTTACATTTTGTAAGTGTCCTGCCAATAAAACGTAGTCTTTGGTTAGCCTTTGTGATCCTTCCTTTTTAAGTTCTTCGTAATTCTTAGGTACTGAGTTGAATTTACGGCCTTTAGATTTGACTGATCTATCGAGTAGCCGAAGTTTAACGGATTCCTTTTAGCACTCATGTGGATGACCTTTTCGTTATTTAGGGTCAATTTTCGCACCATACATACATCTTTTCTAAATAGTTTTGCAATTTGTTTTCATCTTCTGATGACTTTACTAGTCGATAATCGACAGCGTCATCTGCAAACACCCTAAGACGGCTGCTCAGATTGTCTCCCAAATCGTTTATATACATAAGGAACAGCAAAGGGCCTATAACACTACGTTGGGGAACGACAGGAATCACTTCTGTTTTACACGATGACTTTCCGTTAGTTACTACGAACTGGGACCTCTGACAGCAAATCACAAATCCAGTCACGTAACTGAGACGATTTTCCATAAGCCCATAATTTCACTAAAAGTGGCTTGTATGGTACAGTGTCAAAAGCCTTCCGGAAATCCAGAAATACGGAATCAATTTTTAAATCCTTTGTCAATAGGACTGAAGACTTCGTGCGGGTAAAGAGCTAGTTGTGTTTCACAAGAACGATGTCTTCTAAATCCGTGTTGACTTTGTGTTAATAGACCGCTTTCTTCGAGGTAATTCACAATGTTTGAACGCACTATATGTTCCAAAATACTGCTGGGTATCGACGTTAATGATACGGGCCTGTAATTTAGTAATTTAGTGGATTTATCAAAACGTAATTTCATTTTCTCAAGATATTTCGCACCGCTATTTGCTACTACTTACTTTTAGCCTTGGCAAATGCTTCATCATTTGCGTTCTCATGAGTTATTACACACAGATACTATTCATATTTTGCAGAATTTCTCTTGTAAATAGCAATTTGCCGAAAAAGAGCGTAATCAACGCCCTTCTGTGTCAAGTCCCAGTTGGACCACTCTAGTTGTCAAGTGAGTTTGGTTCCAAATTTGAATATTTTTTGCTTTCTATCTCTTTGGCTAGGAATAGGATTGGAGAGAAGAGAAGTTTGTGGCACAACTTGACTAGAAGAAGGGATCGGTTGGTAGGACATGTTCTGAGGCATCAAGGGATCACCAATTTAGTATTGGAAGGCAGCGTGGAGGGTAAAAATCGTAGAGGGAGACCAAGAGATGAATACACCAAACATATTCAAAAGGATGTAGGTTGCAGTAGGTACTGGCAGATGAAGAAGCTTGCACAGGATAGAGTAGCATGGTCTCAGGACTGAAGACCCCAACAACAACAACATCTCTTTGGCTCTCCCTCCTTCTTCTATGTGTGTGTCTGTTTGTGTGTGCGTGCTTGATAGTCGCATCTTTCCCTTAAAGATGTTAAATAGCGTGTCTTTGTATAGTGTGGTGTATTCATTTGTAATCTGTTTTCATTTTGCTAATCCCTTCAGCATGTAGAAGTAAGTTTATGGTGTGGCTGGTTTTATTATTTTAAAATCTGTTTCATTTGGGTGCGGGTTGTGATCTGTTAGGTGATGAGGAGGAGTGTTATCGGAGCTGTAATTTACTAGAGCTCTGAGGTGTTCTGAATATCACGCTTTAAAAGCCCTGCATCTTTTTGCTGTGTATACATCTTTATTTATGTGAAGTTCGTTCATTAATTATGGTTGCCAGTTGTTACAGTACGAAGCATCATTACTTCAAGAGTATAGACCAGCATGTGGGAAGTAATTGTTCTATTGTAGGACAAAAGAATGTTACTATACGAAACAATGTTACTATTTATATTGAAGTACCACAATCCTTACTTACGACGACACAGTTCAGTTTTAGCACAGTCATTCAGTAATTTGTTACAAATGATTACAGTTCGGTGGTTCATTTAAGATCACTCAGTTCAAATAGTTCATCAAGTGGCAATGGTGGTTCACAGTACTTGTTGACTGCATGCCTGTTCAATCAAAGACAGTCAATTAATTTAGAGCACAACTATCACTTGTAAGTAATTAAACATTGAAGTTCTTCACTTCTGTGTTGCATGCAGAGTATACTGAACAGAACCTCAGCCAAACATCGAGAGCATGTCCAGCATAGGTGTTACTCATTGGCTCTCAAAATGCAGCATGACTGTTTTGGACAATGTCAAACTACTTATATGTTGCACAAGAAAAATCTTTTATTTTGAAAACTTCATAGTGCTTTGAAATACGGCTAGATTGCAATTTTTCTGTTTTTGATGATCTGCATGAATTAATAGAATATCAGATTATTATAGAATATGTTAATAATATGTTAATATATTAATAATATGTTAATAATAATATAATATATATAATATATATAATACATTATATATAATATGTATAATATATAATATAATAATAATAATAATTAATATGTTAATAATATTGTAGAATATATTATAGAATATTGTAGAATATGTTGCTGATTACAAATTATAAAAATGACACTGTTTCTCTTCTACATTGATTGCTATTCCCCATATTTGCATGGCTAGACGCCATCTTGCAAATCAAAGCAAGTCACATAAAATTATTATTAAATGAGTTAATTAATCAATCTTACATGTCAGATGGTACAGAAAAACTAAGGGAAGTGTGGAAGCTAATACTTTTGACAAAATCTGCCATGAAAAATGGTATTCATGCGTAACTTAAAGTGTAGTTATAGAGGAAGATAATTACTTTTCGTTATTTTTAAGTGTTTTACAGGAAAGTTGGAATGGTTAGTTTTGAAATGGTGTATCTGACTTCCTACAAATGTAAGTATTAACTCATAGGTTTTTGCGTGCTAATTTCAGTTAACTGTAACTTTGAATTATCACTTCACTAATGAAAATTACTCAAATGGAATCAAAACACTTGAAATTATGATCTCAGCAATAAATTCGAATGAAATCGAGTCCACATAAAAACCTGAGTTTTTTAAGTAAGTGTTACATGTCCCTAGGTAAATGGTAAGGAGTAGAAAAACATGTAACTTCCATCTTATTTGTCACTTAGCCCCCACATTGGGTTATATAGACAGACATTGCCAGACTGCTGACCACATAATCCAGTGTCTATACTATCTATTTTACCTTCAACAAGAATCACAGATACCAGGAAAATGTACACTCGTCACGAAAATGAGATCATATATGCTAAAACTGCCCACAGTAAAGCTAAAAAAAATCATACATGCCTTAGAAAGAAATTACAAAGAAGAATAAAGTGTTCAAAATATATTCAAATATGTAACTCCATGCTACCCAGAAAGTATATTTTTTGGTTCAATATTGATTTCATAGAAAAGGAAAGTTTGGTTACTGTTTGACAAAGCCACAAAAGCATAATGTCTTCCACTGATCAAATAACTCATATTTCGTTTATCACTGACACATTCTATTCGAATACTGTGCTATTACAAAACCTATCATTGGAGGTTCAAATCACAAGCCTATCTTCACTCACTGTCAGCCATGTCCCTGAATATGGTTCCACTCAGTCTGTGGTAGACGGAAGAAAAATATTAAAGGCGAACATCTTAGATTGACCTCATTTACAGATATATCATCACACCAACAGTTTGTACCCCTTGTCAGCTTGAAACTATATGTCCATCAACTACTGGCACAAATTGTACACCTATCTGCATTTTTTAAATCATTAACCAATGTGTTACCACAAACTTTAGGCAGTTATTACTTGTATTATCTGTAACGTTTGCTCTCATACAATCAGTCTTTCCAACCTCTCTCTCCCTCGCACTTTCTCTTCCTCTCCCTCTGCCTCCAGCCTTTCATATCTATCTCTGAATCCCAACCAAAATTGTTATTTATGTTAATTTTACCACTGTAGCGAATATGATGATTTTACTTAAAATTTGTAACAATTCACCTGATCGTATAAACGAGTATGAAGTTTAAGTTATTTTAACTTGTCAAAATCGGATTGATATTCCACCTGAAGTATTTACTCCAACGCATGTATTCTATGCCTCAAAACAAGCATCTGCAATTCCTTTAAAATGTATTCTATTATAATGTTGTTACAGTGTAAATGCTTTGTACTTTGTGACAGTGTTTTCTCTTCTGCTACACGATCCTTGTACCCAATAGTTTCCAGACGCCATACTTGTTTACAAAATATGACAGTATGCATGTGATTTGTTATGACAGTGAACGGAAACTGTGACCACTGGAGGTACTCTGTTTTACTTATTTTACGTTTACTGTTAGATATACATTTAATTTTTGTCAAAAGAAACCCAAAACCATGTTCTGAAATAGTGTTTTGTTTCTCCACTAGACAGAGCCACAACTTCCTCCAAAAACACAACACACAGACACATGCCATACTAATAAATGTAAATCCACCCGATAATGGAGGTTTACATCTTTGAAACGCGTCGTGGAGGTAAATAAACAGTGACTGGTAACAATAAACTTGTTGTTTCAGTTAAGGAAGAAAAACAAATAAAACACTCTACTTTAGCAAACTAGTAAACTCTTAAGTCTATACCAGCAATAAAATGTCTTGTCTGTAATCACATATCCATTACATAACCTTATATGTATTTATCCTCAAGCTGATACAGAAAATTACCTAAGTTAATACAAAGAGAATGGAAACTGTTCCAATGACCAGCACCCTGATACAAATCACTTTCCAACATGACAAAGTACATATTACGTAGAAATATAACCATTAGCATTACATCCTTACATAACCACTAGTTATGTAAAGTTAAGGGGATGGAAGCTGTTTCAAATCATTACATTACTTCACTCAATCATTTTACTACTTTCACTAGAACTGAAAATTAAATTATCAAGAAATTCCCAAAATGTCACTTATCATTCATTCTAGTCTGAATATACACATTATTTTTGAGTTACTGTAATTATTTAACTATCAAGATTATATTTTTGTAACATCATTACCTTAAACCATGAATACCAAAAACACAATCAGGACATTCAATAACAAGGCAATTATATGTGCAGCAGAATGTGTAGTGCAATTATTTATTACTTTCTCAAATAATTACTCTTTCATTTGACTTTACTGTAGTAAGTGTCACGAATTGCTCATATAAGCAGTACCAAGTATTGCCTAATTCACAAAGATGTTTCAGTACAACGAAAACACGTTGTGTTGTACACATGTAACATTGCATTACTAATTCATGTCTGTGAGTTCTGTCACATCCCTTCAATTCCAACCCTGTTTTGTAAATAAGTGCTTACTCAAAAAAAAAAAACTATCCTAATGCAAAGTCAGGGTCCCTAACCATTGGTATCCCACCTAATGCATTTCTCATGACTTCTCATTATTACCTTATTATTTTATCAATGTGTTATTACAATTTTATGCTTCCTTACTTACTTCATTGCTCTGTTAACTAAGAGATAAACACCTGCTTTGTTCCTTATATACAAAAAATGAATATACAAACTAACACCTCCACAGTAACAAACCCTAGAATTGCACATGAACTTTACACTTATTACACAGCAGACAAAATGCGAATTGCTAAAATAATTACTCACTCTGTATCTTCCTCTTACTTTGAGCTCAGGCCTGAAGGGCATTAGCGATATGAACCTTTCTCTATAAATATAACTGTGGGTATCTGTATCTTATCTTTATTCCATTTTACTGATACCTGACGGGTTATAGCATTTGTCGTGAATTTTAAAATTTTCCCGGCGAATTGACTGTTCAAACAAATTTCGGGCTTGCAGCCGGTTCTCGTTCAATACTTCGCACGATATTTCAACTGGGCACCTGCCAGTCATCTTCAGGTGAGCCGTCGCAGACTGGCGAAAACGTCGTCCGTTCCGCAATATATAGCGTACTGTAACTATTCTGCGCATGCGTCGAAAACTTGATAGTTGAACCACACTGCCCGCCGGCAGCGCCTTCGCTGGTGGAATAGCGGAACTCAGTCGCCCTCTGCGTTGCTGTTTGTCACGGCGGTCGACGCAATCTGTCGTCTTCGATTTGAGCAAATTGTGGAGATGATGGGATTCCATGCACTGTCCAGCTGATAGCCGCTGTCACTGTTTAACAGATTTTCCGCCAGTCGTATTTCTACGGATTCTTTAATAATGGAGTCCCAGAAAGACGTTGCTGTGGACAAAATCATTGTTTTCTCATACTCCATTGAATGTCCAGTAGAAATACAATGTTCAGCAATAGCGGACTTGCTTGGCTGCAAAAGGCGGGTGTAACGTTGATGTTCAGTGCAGCGTTCTTTCACGGTGCGTGTGGTTTGACCTATGTAAGCCATACCACATTGGCACGGTATCTTGTAAATTCCGGCGTTTCGTAGTACCAGATTGTCCTTAACTGATCCCACAAGGTCCGCAATCTTCGATGGTGGGCGGAAAACCACTTTTACCTGAAATTTTCGGAGGATTCTTGCTATTTTAAACGAAGTGTTGCCAACGAAAGGAAGAAAAGCTAAAGATTGTTTCGGCATGTTCTCCTCTTTATTCACTTCCTGCTTCCTGGTTTTAACTGTTAGTGCCCTGTTAATCTGCCGGATGGAATACCCATTTTCTCTGAATACTGCCTTTAGATGGGCGAGTTCTTGAGGTAAGCTATCTAGATCTGAGACAGTATGAGCTCTATGAACAAGTGCTTTAAGCAAACTCATGGTTTGCGATGGGTGATGGCAACTCGATGCTTGCAGGTACAAATCAGTGTGAGTGGGTTTCCGGTAAACTTAATGCCCTAGAGAACCATCATTCTTCCTTCGAACCAGGACATCCAAGAAAGGCAAACAACCATCTTTCTCTATTTCCATGGTGAACAGGATGTTGCTATGAATGGAGCTGAGGTGATGTAGAAACTCCATTAATTTATCTTCTCCATGAGGCCACACTATGAAAGGGTCATCCACATACCGCCAAAACACTGTTGGCTGCAGGGCACCTGATTTTCGGAGGATTCTTGCTATTTTAAACGAAGTGTTGCCAACGAAAGGAAGAAAAGCTAAAGATTGTTCCGGCATGTTCTCCTCTTTATTCACTTCCTGCTTCCTAGTGTCATGTGTCATTTCCCATGAATAGCTGCCTTGAGTACAGAACTTTTGTATTTTGCCACAATTAGTAGCCTACAACATGTAGTCAACATGTTTTCCCTCTCTTTACTCCAGCTGCTGCACAAATTCGTACTGATTCCACATATTAACTAATTGCTTTAGACCATAATATTAACTTTAAAATTATTACAAACTCTAATTTTCTGGCATATTTTATTATACATTTATGATATCTTTTGGATGAAAGGAATTTATTGCTACTGACACAAAATTCTCATTACGATATTCAGTCCCAAAATGTAGACAAAACCTCATCAATTTTACCAAATACCACATATATATTCTGTACTGTCCAAATTTCCAACCTCTTAGAGTTCTCGTTTCTGATCATCAATACAATAAAAACTAGCTGCACAATCCACATACTAGCTACTGCAGGATAGTAGAAAAGGTTGAATGATTCAGGAAAGAGGCTGAATGAGATCATCCTGGTCAGGGAAGCATTATAGTCATATAATCAATTCAATAAAGAACAGTGAACCCCTGCTTACTGGTAGGTTCTCGATTAATTAGATCTTTTGTCCTTACATCTAATTTTACATTATTGACTGCAGCCCAATAACATTCTCACAGAACATTTGCCAAAACTAGTTCTTTGAACATTTGATGCCCAACAAACACAAGTACATCGCATTTCACAGTTACACTGAAATTTATTTTTTGAAAACTCTCTACTTCACTGTCAATATCAAAAATTTGTCCCATAGCCACCATACTGTTTACCTCCTCATCAACTTCTAATAGTTTGCACATAGTAACACTTGGCAACTTGTCAAATGACTTCTTCGTTTTGATAACCTGCACTTTCATCACAGTATGACATCACAGTGTTACTAACACTTATCTTTACTACATGCATTTCATTTACCTTACTACTACTAATTACCAAAGTTTTGCATTCATTGTCAACAAGACCATTAATTTAATCAACTATCTCATTTACTACTGGTACGCGTTCTCTTTCAGAATAATCAGATGCATAGATTTACGTAAATATCCTCTGTAACTACGACCATCTTTTCTATATCAGTAGCATTAGTTTGCTCTTCATGGAAAGTCATTATGTCACTATAACAGATTTGCACTCCTTCAGTTAAATCATCGTGACAAAAATCAATAACTTCCATCTCTTTATTACATCTTTTTTGTATATAGTTCACTATCTTGCAAATTCTGAATCCAAGCATCTCAATGATTTTCAATACAAATTTTTACGGAGTCACTTCTTTCATCCAGTTTTGCGATACTAGAGTTAATTGCAATTAATCACTTTATCCATTTCTTTCATTTTAACTTTTAAAACATCAATCTCTCTATTATTTTGGGCCATTTTTGAATTCAGCTTGTAATGTTTCCTTTGTTGCGCAGCAGTGGGTAAATGTTAAAAATGATAAAAGTCAACGAATCTGCTCAATAGTATGCACTGCATCAATTATTTCCATCGGAAGGACACATCACAGAAGCGATACGACGACGCATTCGATTTACATCCAAGCATCTTAAAACATAAATTATCTCACTGAGTATTGAGTGAGTTCCTGTACGAAAAATGAAATCACTGTCTCTTAGTCATTGGTGAGGGTATCAAACCGTGGATATTGACGAACGAACCGCTATTCGATAAGCAGATTGAGAAAAATGCTACTTTAATTCCAACCTTAAATAGTGGTAGCAAAACTGAATCGGCCTTTCCATTTAAAGATACAGGTTCTATTTGGAATACAATGTTCAAATAGAAAGACACGATCCGTGATCGCTCTGATTGCTTTGAGACAGCGTACATTACCCTTCCTGACACACCGTCTCCGAAACAGAAAATACCCAATATAAAAACGTATGTGAGACATCTATAGGTGACCAGATTTACGGTAGACACTTTTGATAAACATGCCAAGTTATTATTCAGAACAATATAGAGTACAAGACCTGCCAGTTACTCATACTTATGTCTGCTTATTGAGGAGGGACAAACGACAAAGATTAACGGTAAAGAGCTACTTCCCTCAACAAAATTCTACTTTGGCAACTGACAGCTTTTTCATATATCGATGCTTTGGATTTTCACTATTATTGAATCTCTATTCTTTGTTTATCTTATGCTTGGATAAGTGTACGTCTTATTATGACAGTATAGATAAATAAAAGCATATGTCACAATATTTGATTTCTTACACTTGAAACTTTTCATTAGCTTTAGCATTTCCGACTGAAAACCATCATTTATTGATACTTCTTGCACTATACCACTCTCTTCCTGAAAATCGTGTTTTGATAGTAACTTGTTCCATTAACTTAGAACTGCCAGCTTCTTCCTTCGCACCGTAGAGAGCAGTGGCCATAATTTGGCAATCATCGAGTTCGTCATTTGAATTTAAGCCTAGCCCCGACCTTAACCTAATGTCATCTTCAGGTTTGCTTGTATTTACTGCTTTACGTTCATATACAAAGTTACTGAGCCAGTTTAGTGCTGGCTTGATATCGAGTGCGATAGCTAGAATCGATTTTACGTGTGCTATTATTCGCCTGAAGTTGGCAGCGGCCGCTCGCTGTGGGGTTTCGCGAGGCTTCTGCCAGCGATCAACTGAGACGCTCGCGGCCTGTCGACCCAGGAAGCGAAACAGTGAAGTTCTGCGCCATATCTGCGCCTTCTTGTCGGCATCCGTCAATGTTTATCTGTGGAGTTGCGTGCAGAGTCCGTAAGGAGTGTAGGCGCATCAGTGGTAAAGCTGATGTTCGAGTCTGTTAAGTGCAAAGGGCAAAACTCGTTCTCACTCAGCTACGGGCAGCCAAACAGTAGTGCATTAATTGCATTATATTATTATTTGAGGTCAGGAATTAGTGTTAATAATTTGGCTGATAGTGTATCTTCGTGCCTGGCATCATTTTTGATTTGCGTGACGCTATGGAGTCTTGGTAGAGGTGAGGCATTTGTTGGACGTCAAATGCACTTGGTCATTTTGGGAAGCAGTGGGAACATTTACATTATGGTGGCCGCAGATGAGGGGGTCGTTTGCGGAAACTTTTTATCCAAACCGCTGGACACACCGTTTGACAGGGTGCTATTTCCCCAAGATGAGCATCGCGTGTGTTTCATGCATGACCTGTTCCCTTGAAAACGAGCTGTTTGTCTGGTCCACTTTCTCCATGTGTTATTGTCCTAACGATTCATCATGAATACCATTTGTGTATTTTATTGTGGTTTTAATTATCAGTTTCTGATGGCCATTTGCTGTCTCTGTTTAACTTCTAAGTTGCTGAACACTAATCTTGCCAAGAACGGTAAGTTGTGGAACTCAGATTTCTTATTTACGTCATTGTGAACAGTTGTGCACTATCACAGGTAAGTAAGTTGCTTGCCATAAATCACTTGTCTGCTGTGGTGCAGCAAAAGCGTTTTTGAGTTTGCTGTAATGTTTAGCTTGGTTAAATTCACGAAGTTCAAGTTTTCCAGTAGGTGAGTGTTATATAAATGTTCTTAAAGAGTTCATTATCTACAGTTAAGGTCACAGCTCTTATATTTCATTTGTTGCTTAGTTTTTTTAAGGTTCCTTTTTTCTCATATTATTATCTAGAATTAAATTTAAAGGTTTCATTATTTAAGGTCATGTTGCTCAGTTATTAAAAGAAACCCTAGAACTTCACTATCTAGGTTATTTGTGGCCGATTCTGGTTGGTCTTATGATTATATGTTTTGCATCTTTTACAATGTACCATCTGTCTGTTTTAGTTGTGCCATAATTGTCTGTGGGGCCAGTCTGAGTATTCGTTCCCTGCAGGTCGTAACTCCATCATTGTAAAATAAACGTTGAAAGTTATGAAATGCCAAATCTGGAAATGAGATGTTGCCCTTATAACACAACGTTGTACCAAATATGACGTTAACGTACAATAAGCGTTACCCTCTGGGAGGAATTATGAAGTTGTTTGACCGTATGTTAACCAAATGGACAGAGGGTATCGCACATGAATTTTGTGAATATGGCAGTTAATAGAAGGCTGAAAGACTTTAATATTGGAAATGATGGAAGTTTTCGTGAATGAAATACTAAACGGTCGCCAGCCTAATTAGGCATAATACCTTGAAACATTAAGTTTACTGAAAAATGAACATGGATTGCTGAAGAGACTTCCATTAATGCTCCTTTTAAACAGTGCGATGGATACACACAACTAACGAATGAACTACGTAGTGGTTAGCAGTAGATAGCTATTTACACAAATCAGCAAACATAGAGAACTAAATAACACTTCACTCATAGTAATAAAAGTTACTATTGCAATTATTAATTAATTCAGTACTAATTCAACATTAAGATGTTACTAAAGACACACTAGACTGAAATTAGGCATGGAAAGAGTTCTGATTTCAGCTAACACATACATACCACAAATGAAATTAAATAATCCTACACCTATACTTATTATGCCTTCATTGTTAACAATGTCACAGATTTATTTTAATAGCAACAAAAAACGATCTTTAGCTTGACTTTCTCATAGTGGAAAAGAATATAAGGGGGCCCATAAACTGTCATTTACTCTATAGGTAAACTCTGTAACTATTTCCGAGACAATTGCATTACACTAATGTGGATTTATAACCCCACTTGAATTTGTTTATATTTCAACACTATATAGCAATTTACTCAATTAATATTTTCAAATAAAACTTCAGAAATTAGTTCCTTGTAAGGGTCACAACAAAGTTAAGTTTCATGAAAGTTCAAATTCTGTGCCTCGTTCATTAACTATGAAGCAGGTGGTTTAACTAGCATCATTGAAACACTTTAGCACTGAAACTTTGGCACATTCAAAGTAGAAACAAATCACTGATTAATCAGAAACAGGATACTCGGTCGTAGCACGTTCAGGATAGGACCCTGCATAAGTTTCATGATCAGCGCAATTTCAAAGTTCAAACACATAAGTTTATCACCGAAATTATTATTGAAAAAACACACACATATGTCCTGGTCCATACTAAAACACATATCTGATTTCCTGAAGTTACCGGAGCAGTGGCGGAATAGTGGTGGCAAGGACGTGGCAGCTGTTTGGTCTCACTTCTTGCAGTTTAAGGCTTTTTCAGATTTCTTCTTGGCAACGTATTGATCATTTCAGAGCCATTCCATAACACAAGAGCACCATATTACAGCCGAAACCATATCCGAGGCAATTTCAACACAAATCAGCTTACGACTGCCTCACTTGGCACCTACGGTGTTGACTGTACAACTGCTGGCCACTGACTGCGTAATCTGTTCTCTCTCTTGGCGCCCAGATTGACCGCCAAATCCACCTTTTCCCGCGCCCCAAGCCCCGTCCGCAGTGGAAGGTGTTCCCTACACATTTTCCTTTATATAATACAACTTCCCTAACTATGAACCAGCATTCAAAGTACAATTTCTCTTTCATGACCATACATATTTGATGAAGTTTCATTATTTTTAAACATTATTAAATCTTTACATTGTAACCTCCCCACAAAAATAATAATTAAATGTGAACCAGGAACCAAGTGTAACTTCCCACGGAAATAATAATTATTAAATGAATTTTAAATATTGTAACCTCTGAACAAAATTGGCTCCCATTTATAATCTCTGTGCAGAAATGCATTCACATTTAATGTTCCCACAAATTTCTTTTCTCATTTAATGTTAAGTTCGAAACAGAAAAATTCCTAAACACCAAAATAATAAAAAATTCAGTAACCTGGTAAATTTTATGACGACAGCAGCGCTGCGCCTCGGCCCTGTATTCTGAATGAAAAAAAAGCAAAAATTCTTATCTCTATAAAAACTGCGAATATATCTGCTCTTACCTAAAAAATTTTCGGCACAGCTCCGTGCAATGCTGGCCTATGATTTGTGACTCGTGAATGGAATTAATTATTCATTGGATAAAATATTTAAATTCAAATGAATGCTTTTTTTTCTTAAAAAATTACTTTATATTATAAAAATTATTATTGGGGCATTTTTTTTGAAAGAAATTGGATGACAGTTAACATACATTACTAGATATGCGCAAGGCTGCTTCTTTACCTTCTACAACAATACTCATCCTCCAGAGTCCCGACCAGAGCAGACTGCCGACACGCGCCGACTACTGCCGACTCACGCAGACTACTGCATTCAACCGCAGACTAGCACAGACTAGCGCAGACCCTGCCGACTAGCGACAAGCAACAACTAACTACATACTGCTCTCTGGTCAGAGACTCTCCTGAGTCTTGCCTGTTGCAGGCCGCGTATACATCGCATACCTCTTACAACATCATAAATTTCCACTTTCCCTCTGACAATTGAGAGATATTAACTAGTACAGGACAATCACTTCAAAGTTACATACACATAATTACATAGCATGACCTACTTATTATCGAGAATGGTGTTACACCTTCTTGTTCAGTGATTCACTTGTGCTGGGTCTGTTAAATATTCTCAAGGATCAATAAAGAGACTGTCAAATATTTTCATGGCCTAGACACTTACCGCTCAACCTAAATCCTCGATCCATACCAGATGGTAGCTCAAATATACAAAAAATGTCACAGTTCTCATTTATCACCATACAGTTCAAATTCTGCACAGTAGTTCAGTAGTTTGTTACAGATGATTAAAATTCAGGTGTTCATTTACAACAGTTCAGAATACGAATCACTGTGACCAATCATAAATCACTTCACTGACAGTGACAGTTAACAGTACACTTCATGAAACCCTACTTTTTTAAAAAAAAGTCCGTTAATTTATATCACAGTTATTACCCGTAGGTAATTGAACATTAAACGTCTTGAGTTCCGCGGGGACTGGAGTTTGTATTCTCGCACACACAATATACATAATATGAACGTAAATCAAACAACGAGAGCAGGACTGGCTGTTACTCGTTATCTATCAAAATGCGGACGTGTAGAGTTACGTAACAACAAACTGTTACTCTGAAAAATACATAACGTTTTTAAATATTTTCTGTTTTCGATGACTTTTACGAATTACTAGAATTTGTATTACAGAAAATGTTGCTGGTTACAAAGTACAAAAATACATTGACACTATCTTCTATACTACCGGCAAAAATTGGTACACCCTTTCGCAGCTTTCCAGTTCACTCAAGATATATTGTTGCAACACCGCACATGGAGTAAATCAAATTATTACACTTACAGATCAATATCAGAAACGCTTCTGGTGTACCAGGTACCGATCCAAGCTGAAACACCAATATTAGTGCACGGTGTAGCCTCCAGTAGACTCCTGTAGACAGCAATGAAGGAGCCGACTCTGGAATCCAGCCCATCTTACAGACGGCAAATACAGTCTTGGGACACTTCATGAAACGCCTACTCGATGTCTTCACGTAGTTCTGTAAGAATTGTTGGTTGACGAGTCGAACGAGTCATTTCTCGTCCCATCATGTACCACATGTATTCGACTGGAGACAAGTCTGGAGAGCGTGCTGGTCAGGAAAGTTGCAGCCTGTCATACAAAACACGTTGAGTTTCATGGGCAGTGCAGTGTGCGGACGAGCATTATTAAAAAATGGTTAAAATGGCTCTGAGCACTATGGGACTTAACTTCTGAGGTCATCAGTCCCCTAGAACTTAGAACAACTTAAACCTAACTAATCTAAGGACATGACACACATCCATGCCCGAGGCAGGATTCGAACCTGCGATGGTAGTGATCGCGCGGCTCCGGACTGTAGCGCCTAGAACGGCTCGGCCACTCCGGCCGGCACGAGCATTATCCTCTTTCAATAACACATCACCTTACTGTTGCATGAACAGCCTGGTTAGCGTCCCCTCCACGAACACCAAAGGTGAATTTTGAGAGTTGTAGCTTATCGCACCCCAGAGCTAGTGGGGTGGAGTGGAGCTAGTGTGTCTCGGACAAAATACACTCTATGAGACGGCGCTCACCACCTCTATGCCGTATACGCAAACGACCACCACTTGCGTACTGCAAGGAGAATCTGCTTTCATCGCTGAAGATCACGGCGCACTATTCCATCGTCGAAGTGACCCTCTGACAGCACCAGTCGGTCCGAGCACGTCTACGCTCTGGCGTGGGTGGAAGACGCGCTAGAGGTGTGCGTGCCCGTAGTCCCACTGCTAATAACCAGTTCGCAACAGTTCGTGTTGACAAGTCTAAGAACACAAGCCCTCCTATCTGTGCTGTGGTAGCCGTACGATCTGCCTCTGCTGGCCTTACAATGCGACAGTCCTGGCGGACGTCTGTGCTGCGTGGACTTCCTGAACCTCGTCTAACTTAGGGAGCAGTGTGTCGTCCTGAACGGGGTGACTTCAACAGAAACAAGCGTAACTTCAGGTGTGCCCCAGGGCAGCGTAATAGGTCCCCTGCTTATTACGATTTGCATAAACGATCTGGTTGGTGGTATTGACAGCGGCCAGAGACTGTTGGCCGATAATGCTGTAGTCTACAGGAAAGTAGCATCACACGAAAGTTGTGAACAAATCACTGAGGATTTGCAGAAAATAAATGCGTGGTATAATCACTGGCAGTTATCTCTCAATATTAGTAAGTGTAACCTACTGCTTATAACAAGGCGAAAATGCCCGTTAATGTACGAGTACAAAATAAATGCCCAGTCTTTGGAAGCGGTAACATCCTTCAAGTATCTGGGTGTGACTATTCGAAATGATCTCAAATGGAATGATCAGATTACACAAGTAACGGGTAAGGCGAACTCTAGATTTCAGTTTATTGGTAGCGATGCAGGCCTTCAACAAAGGAAATAGCTTACAATACGTTAGTTAGTCCAGTCTTGGAGTATTGTTCGTCTGTATGGAACCCTTACCAGTTGGGTCTGATTCAAGAGATTGAGAAGGTCCAAAGAAGAGCGGCAAGATTCGTGACTGGTTCATTTAGCCATCGCGAGAGCGTTACAAATCTCATAGAAAGTTTGAAGTGGGACACACTTGCAGATAGACGGCGCGCTAAACAGAAGGGCTGCTCACTAAATTTCGAAATCCGACGTAGAGCGTATATTATTACCAGCAACTTTCAAATCGCGCAATGATCACTACTCAAAGATATGGGAAATAAGAGCTCGTACTGAGGCGTTCAGACAGTCGTTTTTCCCTCGCGCGCGGAGTGGAACAGTGGCGGGGGGGAAGGGAAAATATGATTTTGGCGCGAATTGTGCCCTCTGCCACACACCGCTTGGTGGCTAGCGGAGTATATATGTACATGTACATGTAGATGTGAGGCAATTTTCCGAAAGGACAGTCCCGCCACTCGGAAGGCCACAACTTGACCCATTCAGACTTGCTCAGTTGGCTGGAGAAAGCATGATTGCGTCTCCGTGGCATGGTTGCCTGCTTGCTTCACACGTCTGCACCACATTAACCCTTTCGCTGTGAGCAGTCCCTATTAAAGGGTACACACAGGTGGCGTCCTGGTAGCTATACCAGTACGCTATCTGTTGGCGGACGACGTGAAACCGTTATTAGTACATCTACTACGCCCCAAGTGGTATATGCCGTCATCGTCTTTCCAGTTGTACTACTCTTTTTCCGGCAGTGTACACTGTAGTTTCCTCCTTTTCCGTGAATAAGCACTATATTTTTATTTTAGTGAATTTTATGAAATGATTAATTAGTGAGTTAATCAATTCTGAATATCAGATGGTACAGACAAATTAAGGGAACAGATCTATGTAGCCTAAGTCTGGAATCTGACAGTGGTTTTGACGAAATCTTCCTTCGAAGATGGTACTCATTCGAAAATGATACTAATCCCGAATTTCAAGCGTCATTATTCAGGAAGATAGAAAGTTTCCCGTATTTTAAAAAAATTCACAGGAAGTAACTTTAAAATGGTGTAGGTGACTTGCCTCGAATACAGGATAGTCGGAAACAGTCTGAAGAGCTTCTGAGGGTATTGCAGGGGAGGCTGGGCTGAGATATAACTATTAAGAAAAAAATTCGGTACGTTAAGTCGTTTCAGAGTTATTTAGCATTGTTTCAGATAATGAGGCCGTTGTGAACGCAAATTCATGCAGCTTGCCAGAGATAGAATCGTCAAACGTGTTCTTCGTTTAATTTCCACAGAACTAACAAACCCAGTTTTTGTTCACCTAACTTAAATTTGTCATTCACAAAAAAGGCATATTTTAATTGGTAATGAGCATTTGAGCATGTGTTAACGAACAAACCCACAGATGTCTACGCAGTACCTCGTTTTACTCATGCAAGTGCTTGAATGTCCGCCCCTGGTAGCTGAGTGGTCAGCGCGACAGAATGTCAGTGCTAAGGGCCCGGGTTCGATTCACGCGCGATTGCGTGATTGGCTAACTTCCGTGTTAAATGGCTCAATGCATCGAATTTATTTCTTGACAGTTATTTCGCAGAACACCCCCCCCCCAGCCCCCCACCCCCATCCCCTGCAAGCTACTGACAAGATCTTGGTAATTTGTGGTAAGTTACAATGGCACCAAACTACTGAGGTCATCGGCCCCTAGGCTTACACACTACTTAATCTAATTGAAACTATCTTACGCTAAGGACAACACACGCAGCCATGCTCGACGGGGGACTCGAACCTGCGACGGGGGGAGGCGCGCGAACCGTGGCAAGGCGCCTAAGACCGCACGGCTATCCCACGCGGCGACAAGCTCTTCAGACCATTTCTGATCACCTTGTAAAAGTATTAACTGATGGAATTTTGTATGTGGCGAGCTATGGTACTAAATTCAATTAAGTGCAACTCTGAAATAAAAATTTCCTATCGAAAATTAAATACACAAACACTTGAGATAAAAAGCTGAACAGTAAAGTCCGATGAAATCTAGCCTAAACAACAACTTAAAGTTTTTAAGTAATTATTACCTGTCACTAGGAAAATGTGTCGAAAATAAGACGAAAATTAGCGAAAAATTTTTTCCTTAGGAGTAGAGAAACAGAGCAGATGGGATGAATCTCTCCCGTATCCTACTTGAAGTACCTGTTTCTTTATATGTCGCCTGTTATATGAACTATTGTAGGTTTGTATGTGCCATTTAGTTTTGTCTTTGTGTATTGTTGTCGTGTTGTTTCTTATATGTCGTCTTAGTATGTGTATTGTGTTGTTCTGTGTTGAGTAAGGTGTTAATTGGATGTGGCCTATTCATTCCTTTTCTGTTTACATTCTTGTTGGTGTAGTTTCTCTGTCATGTGTTTATTGTGTTTAACTTCTGTGTGTTGTTCCATTCGCTTGTTGTGCCTTGTATAATACGTGCAGCATTAATCTGAAGCTTGCTTGCTTGAGTTCCAACAGGTGGCTCGATCGACTGTGCATGGTGTTGTTCGTGGTTGCCCATTCCCTGAATATTTTGAAGTCATGAGTATTGTTTATTCTTCTTATGGTGAGATTCAGAAAATTTAAAGTGTCTCTGTATATAATGTGCAGTATATTTTTGTGTGTGAATTGTTTATTCCATTGCCCAAGAGCTTGCATTGCAATTGCTCCTAAATGCCAGCAGGTGTCCAGTTAGCTTCCTTCTACAATCAGCCGAATGTGGGCAGGACTCAAACCTGGCACCAGTTCGTAGTGTTGAACACGCCGCTCTACAGGATGCTGGCCAAACAGCCCAGTCACTGGTACTTCTAAAACATATAAATTGAACACATTTAACAAACACACAATAATCATTTGAAAAGTGGATGGCTTTTCAAAGTTTCACAGGATTACACATAGCATTGTCAGCATCCAAAAATATATTTCAAAATAATCTTTCAAGATAATAATAATTAATTTAAACACCAAAAATAAGAATAGGAATGAGCTGAAACCAGAGTGGCCGAGTTGTTCTAGGCGCTTCAGTCCAGAACCGCGCTGCTGCTACGGTCGCAGGTTCGAATACTACCTCGGGCATGGATGTGTGTGATGTCCTTAGGTTAGTTAGGTTTAACTAGTCCTAAATCTGGGGGACTGGTGACTTCAGATGCTAAGGCCCATAGTGCTTAGAGCCATTTGATCCATTTGAACCAAACAAGAGTGCTTGTATCTACCGCCAAACGCTCTTGAATTGTAAATCAACAAGAAGCACTGGAAAAATCTGGTACAAGTTTAATGCAGCTAGGCTAAAACTAACAGGAAACCTTGATGATGATTGAAGCCCAACTGAATAGAATTAAGCAAAGGGTACATCATCGAGTAGGACAAGTTACAATACTCACGTAACAAAAATCTTAAGACAAGATGCACTCACTGAAAAACATCAGACCAGCTGTACCGCGTAAATCCGTTCTCCCCGTATACCCTGGTACTCAAACGAATAAAAGGCCAATTTAAACTTAGGGCAAATAACATTTAATTCTGAAGCGTAATAATAGGATCAAATTATGGGTGGTAGCACTTCAACACTAAACGATAATAATCAGATCTTTTCAAGTCTGTTGGCGCCAGTAACAAACAGCAAGTAAGAAACCGACTGCAGACCAATAGGGTGAATTCTGGCTAATACCACTAAATCAGACTGGACTGTATGTTAAAATTGGCTTCTTGGCGTAAGTGTGCAGCAGCAGGAAATGTTGTAAAACACTCTCACCGAGTTTAGTTCTGTTATGCCCCAGGGTAGTACCCCCAGCGGACACTAAATATTCGTCCACGTTCTACCATGGCAACTGTGTCAGTGACCAGTAGACTACCAGCTAGGGGAAATGCTGAACGAGTTGCAACAGACACGAAAGCGCCATCTACGTGAACTACGTATATAATCTTCGAGGGAAGTAAACCACTTCAAATATGCATGTGAAGTACGTAAAATGAAACATAAGTAAAATTCTTACATTGTCGTCCGACTTACTTCATATTTGCCAGCACGTAATAACGGCCGTCTTGCCAATATGTAGCAACCATTTGCATCATACTATACGAGTACGAAGATTATAGTTCTGAACCAACATAACTCCTTCCATGATATCTTAGTTCAGATGCATAAACAATATTGTTGTTGTTGTGGTCTTCAGTCCTGAGACTAGTTTGATGCATCTCTCCATGCTACCCTATCTTGTGCAAGATTGCTCATCTCCCAGTACTTACTGCAACCTACATCCTTCTGAATCTGCTTAGTGTATTCATCTCTTGGTCTCCCTCTGCGACTTTTACCCTCCACGCTGCCCTCCAGTGCTGAATTTGTCATCCCTTGATGCCTCAGAACATGTCCTACCAACCGGTACCTTCTTCTTGTCAAGCTGTGCCACAAACTCCTCTTCTCCACAATTCTATTCAGTATCTCCTCATTATTTATGTGATCTACCCATCTAATCTTCAGCATTCTTCTGTAGCACCACATTTCTAAAGCGTCTATTCTCTTCTTGTCCGAACTATTTATCGTCCATGTTTCACTTCCATACATGGCTACACTCCATACAAATACTTTCAGAAACGACTTCCTGACAAATCTATACTCGATGTTAACAAATTTCTCTTCTTCAGACACGCTTTCCTTGCCATTGCCAGTCAACATTTTATATCTTCTCTACTTCGACCACCATCAGTTATTTTGCTCCTCAAATACACTCCTGGAAATTGAAATAAGAACACCGTGAATTCATTGTCCCAGGAAGGGGAAACTTTATTGACACATTCCTGGGGTCAGATACATCACATGATCACACTGACAGAACCACAGACACATAGACACAGGCAACAGAGCATGCACAATGTCGGCTCTAGTACAGTGTATATCCACCTTTCGCAGCAATGCAGGCTGCTATTCTCCCATGGAGACGATCGTAGAGATGCTGGATGTAGTCCTGTGGAATGGCTTGCCATGCCATTTCCACCTGGCGCCTCAGTTGGACCAGCGTTCGTGCTGGACGTGCAGACCGCGTGAGACGACGCTTCATCCAGTCCCAAACATGCTCAATGGGGGACAGATCCGGAGATCTTGCTGGCCAGGGTAGTTGACTTACACCTTCTAGAGCACGTTGGGTGGCACGGGATACATGCGGACGTGCATTGTCCTGTTGGAACAGCAAGTTCCCTTGCCGGTCTAGGAATGGTAGAACGATGGGTTCGATGGCGGTTTGGATGTACCGTGCACTATTCAGTGTCCCCTCGACGATCACCAGTGGTGTACGGCCAGTGTAGGAGATCGCTCCCCACACCATGATGCCGGGTGTTGGCCCTGTGTGCCTCGGTCGTATGCAGTCCTGATTGTGGCGCTCACCTGCACGGCGCCAAACACGCATACGACCATCATTGGCACCAAGGCAGAAGCGACTCTCATCACTGAAGACGACACGTCTCCATTCGTCCCTCCATTCACGCCTGTCGCGACACCACTGGAGGCGGGCTGCACGATGTTGGGGCGTGAGCGGAAGACGGCCTAACGGTGTGCGGGACCGTAGCCCAGCTTCATGGAGACGGTTGCGAATGGTCCTCGCCGATACCCCAGGAGCAACAGTGTCCCTAATTTGGTGGGAAGTGGCGGTGCGGTCCCCTACGGCACTGCGTAGGATCCTACGGTCTTGGCGTGCATCCGTGCGTCGCTGCGGTCCGGTCCCAGGTCGACGGGCACGTGCACCTTCCGCCGACCACTGGCGACAACATCGATGTACTGTGGAGACCTCACGCCCCACGTGTTGAGCAATTCGGCGGTACGTCCACCCGGCCTCCCGCATGCCCACTATACGCCCACGTCCACGCTGTCGCGGCATGTTACCAGTGTTAAAGACTGCGATGGAGCTCCGTATGCCACGGCAAACTGGCTGACACTGACGGCGGCGGTGCACAAATGCTGCGCAGCTAGCGCCATTCGACGGCCAACACCGCGGTTCCTGGTGTGTCCGCTGTGCCGTGCGTGTGATCATTGCTTGTACAGCCCTCTCGCAGTGTCCGGAGCAAGTATGGTGGGTCTGACACACCGGTGTCAATGTGTTCTTTTTTTCATCTCCAGGAGTGTAGTAAAACTCCTTTACTACTTTAAGTGTCTCATTTCCTAATCTAATTCCTTCAGCATCACTCGACTTAATTCGACTACATTCCATTATCCTCTTTTTGCTTTTGTTGATGATCATCTTATATCCTCCGTTCAACTGCTCTTCCAACTCCTTTGCTGTCTCTGACAGTAGGCTGCTTATATTGCACTGAAGCCCTGGTCACACTATACAGCTTTAACCTCAGACACTTCTTCCTTCCACCGCAAATTACGATGTCCGTATGCCTCAGGATGTATCCCTTTGATCGATTGCTTATTTTTAGCTAAGTTGTGCCACAATTCCCCCCCCCTACCCCCAACCCCCCACCCCCCCAGTTTGATTCAGTACTTCCCACTAACCCTGTCGCTACTACAAACGTGCTCTCTGCATTCCGTGCTGTGGGCGGCTTTTGTTATGGCTGTACTGTTCGCCAAACGCTGATGCCTGTGCTGAGAGACGACATTGTGACCATACTTATTATCCGATTTTTCGGAAACTATTGGGTGAAACAACTAGATTTTTGAATATCTTACAGTCTGATATCATCACTCGATAAAGAAATGAATTTAGTTTCGTTATATGCCATAAATTCTGCGCTGCATCAAAGTAAGTAAAACACTGCACGAAATTTTAAAGAGTTTGCAAAGGTAAAAACGAATTGCGTATGGTTGATTTTAGCTCATAACTTGAAGGATATGAAATATAGAAAAGATATTGAAATTTTATCTAAAACTGAGAGGAGAGCGATGTCACATTTCGTTTACGACTTATTGGGTTTTATATCGGATAGGCGGTCGCGCGTGACGCGCCCATTCACGTCCCTGCGCATCGCGAATCACGGGGTCATAACAATCGTCATATTCCATGAACGATTCGTGATATTGAAACGAGGTTTCTTTGCAAATGATAACACGTAATGACTCACATAAGCTTTCTGATAAGTACTCGAAACTTCTTTATTCACCGAAACATGGAAGCAACTTGTCCACAGCCGTCAGGGGTCACCAGCTCAGTCCGCATGCTGAAGTCCATAGTACTGCAGTAAAACCCAAGCGGAGTCCACAGCACCTGGGGAACGGCGTAGCAGGACGTGTATACGCACCCACAGCAGCGAAAGCATTAGTTGTAACATGTACCCATCTGGTCGTCAGGATTCCTCTATAGCACCACAGTTCGAAAGCTCCTATTCTATTATTTATAATCCACGTTTCATTTCCGTATAAGGCTATATTTCACACAAATACCTTCAGAAAAACTTTCTTCACATACGAGGGCTATTCGGAAAGCAAAGCCTGATCGAGCGGAAGTGGAAACCACAGTGAAAATCCCATAAAGCTTTGCACAGATGAGTTGGGCAGTGTCTCTAGTATGCCCGTCGATCGCGTCACTTTGCTCTCTTCAGTTCTGACCGCACAATGAGCACATAAAGATGCCTATCTAAACAGTGTCTCCCGCGAAGTATGAGGGCCTGGTGAGAGATTTCGACTGATATCAAGCAACCCACATAACATAGCTGACATGAGAATCCTTTAAACCGCCCTTTAGCCACCAAACCAACCGTACCACCAAACTGGCACTGCTGTTTGTGAACATGAGCTCAAACTGGCTTCTCAGACTCGAGTACAGTACTCTCCTCGGACTCGTAGCTAGCGACCACTCTGGCTCCGCACAATCACAGCGAACAACACGCCCTCTTGTTGCGAAGCCAGCCCGCACTGCTCTATCCTGTTCCAGATGCCGCTGCCGATGCTGCTGTCTCCTGTCTCCTAAACGGGCACTGATAGCGGACCGCAGCAAGTCAGTGGGTACTTCAGGTGGACTTGGGGACATGAATCCTGAGGGCAACTCTTCGACATCAACGAGATGACTTTGGATATTAACATGTTGAGCAGGAAGGTCAGTGGCGTCCACAGCTTTGTGGCCACCTCCTGATGTCACCCCCACACTTAGCTCTGGTAGCAGGGCAACAAGTTGAGTGTGTACCGGCCCTCTTCTGGCTGACATGGTTGCTGCTCTAATTCCAACTTTGCTTGCACCCTGTGACCGGACGATTCTTTAGCCTTATGTACAACCATCCACTTCACCTATTATTCACACGCTTACATTGAGAGGCACCCACATGCCTTGCTCATACTGTGGCATCAAGCAGTCAGGCCTGCAAGATGAGTGGTCTGCCAAGCGAGTGGATTCATTCTTATTTATCGAGTAACATGAACTCTCGTACTCACAATTAAGTTACAAATTATCCTCCTGTATGAATAATACGCAACGGAAACGCACATCTGACTATCAGCGATTTACAGAACTCAGACTGTTCACTACGCACTGGCAATACCACATTTTCTTTATGTCTTTTATTTAACGGCTTTTATCAACACGTGGCCACCGCACTGAATATGAATGGCTCACACATTATAAAATCGGGACATCATGACAACATACAATTCGAAGGAAAAGTCCACCAATCTTTTTCTTTTCACTAACTAATTTATTCCGATAAATTCTATAACCTAAACACACAAATTCTATAACCTAAAACAATAACACATGAGAAATTCGGCCCAGTGGGCATGGATTTACATTGGTGAATCTCTATATTATGGTCTCGTAATTATTTAACGCTACAGTGCACTTTCTGGATAGGATGGTGGATCTTTTATTATTTCTCACACTTCGCTCTCACAATCATCATCACGAAACTTTCCTCCAGACCGAGCGGTACAGAAGGAACAAGCATAACCCACTAATCTTTTGAAACTACCTTGCTACTCTCCCATGCAAACCACACATACCCAAATTACATGACATACACCACACTACAATATGACATACTACACAGGTAATAGTCACAACATTATCACTTTCAGCTTTCCCATTTCAATTAATATTTATCCCAGTTTCACACGACACTGCCCCACTTCGTAATTCTACTTTCCTACTATGAACTCGGGAGATATATGCACGTCTTCCTGTGCAATGCAAGCCAAGTGGCGTTGCTGGATAGACGGCCGACTGACCTTGTTTCTCTCTCAGAGTTTGAATCTAGCGTCACACGGAATCATATCACGCAAAGTAATATTAAGAACGTATTCATCACACACGCGAGTCCTCAACTGATACCATGGACGAGTACTTCTCTTTATCCTTTGTCTCATACACAGTTTGAGACTCACACAGTACTCACCACGTGGAAGTACTCGTCTCTAATTTCAAGTCCTGCACACGCCATTTCTTAAATATTTCAACTTATGGTACACACGCTATTTCTTAAATATTTCAACTAATTGTACACACGCTAGTAATTCAGCTTAACTTAAGCACACGGAAGTATTTCAACTTATTGCTACACGTGGTTTCATTGTGACCGTTGGTCACTTCCGAAGATTACTACAATCCCATTAATATTACCTGCCTGACATTTAATTCTCCCCACAAAAGTTCCTGAAATAGAGAAATTATTATTTCAAACTACTCCTAAATATTGCACATGCATACCATGTCTCCACTCTTTCGTCATTACGGAGCACAACTAAAGCAGGTCATAACAGCACAAGATCCAGCGGCAGAGTGCTGAAACATGGCCGTTCTCGAGGTCCTCTCGCACCTCTGCTGAAGTGGGGGAGCACCTTGCTACCGTATTGGTCAGCCACATTTCAGGCGCTCAAAGCTCAGGTAAGTTTCATCTCTTTGGTCCCACCAAAGGATCGTCTCAAAGATGATCATATATTCACATTCACTATCTGCGGTTAGCAGACGACCATACATTCATTCATTTCACAGATCTCACCAAACTGGATGTAGGGATTTACTTTGTGGGAGTGCACATGTGATCAATTAAATAAATAAATTGTCATTCTTTCCCACACTGGTATCCGGCTTCGCTGTATTAATCGAAATTGAGTTATTTTACAAAAAAAATGCGTTGTTCTGACAAAAATAATGAAGTACAGTATGTTGTACCTATTTTCAATGTCGGGCGGTACTGTACCCTTTCAACATAGATACTGTGGCAGCAAGGTGCACTCAGCCACTCGCTGCTCTGGAGGTGCCCATTCGGGTTGTCTGCTGAGAATGGGCTCCGCGTTCCTATTGCCATCTGGAACCCGCTTTTTTGACCACCATGCCAAGACTCCACTGTGCGAGCCCAGTACACGCGTAAAGGATGGTAGCCACAATGGACGCCATCTCGGGCGCCACGTACGAAGCCGTTGTAGGGTAACAGCCTAAGAGTGTAATCACTCGCAATATCGAGAGGAGCCTTCACCACTCAGAAATGGAAGTAACGAGCGTTCAGGCACTTTCCAGTACGAATGTACAGCATGAAGGTGTCTGCAGTAAACAACTTTCATGTAGGGAGGGAAAACGACCTGGTTAAAACAGATACTGGTCTTTTAGATCTGAATAACTAGTGTTTTCCGGTATTTGTTCAGTCTCGGTTATATCTTTCGGTTTTTTGCTAATAACTGGGTAAAAAACCGACATATCAGTTTCCAGTGGTAAAACTTTTGCTTTTTCAAAAAAACATAAGTTATTCGCAAAATGCCCATTGCCCTGAAATACTGAATTATTATAGAAAGTGGGAAAAGCGATCAGCGCATTTCAATAAGACCGACGACAACTAGAAACTAACAACTAAAACATGACATACGAATTGGTACAGCATTTTTGAGACAGCAATGTACCTATTACCGTGTGGCGTGGCCTGTTAGTCGGTATGTGTGTACATAAAGTGTGAACGATTTGCACACAACGGATCTATAAGTTTTTCACTTTCATTTCGGACACTGGTCGTGCGTAGAGTTGCCACCATAATAAAGTATTGAATGTTATTTCGGGCAGATGTTCTATTTATTTTATGTGAACAATAAAGTAATACTTTATTTCGCATAGATTGATTTTTTCTGTGATTAATTTTACGTAAATCATTAAAAGACCACAGAGGCACTTTTATCTGTTATGGACTGGCTGAATAACTAAACCATGAACTGATTACCCGTTTTTGAACACAACCTAACTTCAGATGCCGATATTGTCAATGTCAAAGTTTTTTTGCAAAGTTTCAACTGAGAAAGAGTAAGCATTCGTTAATTACATATTCTTTGGAACTAGTAAATACCGTTTATGAGTGCTAGACTGTGGAAAGCAAATAAACGCCTCTCGGTGGATTATTTATTTCATGGAAAGTTAGCCGACAGCCTCCAAAGTACTGCTTGTTACCTAGTGGCAACATTTCGTGTCCTTACAAGACCAGTGTTGCCACTTTTAGCTATCTAACGCTTGTGACACTCTTGTAGCAGCGGAAAACGTTGTGTCGGTTTCATTCATTTTTTGTATGCGGAGGACTGAGAGCAATAAAGTTGGATTATTCGGTTTTGTGGGCTTCCGTAATAGCGAATCATGGATAAAGGTAATTTTAGTAAACTAAGGACTTCCTGTACATCTACGAAACGTAATTTTAATCGTGAAGCAGATGACATTCATAGTGAATACGTCGTACCGAAAAAATGCTGTAAAAAGATTGATACGACGATACAAAAGGAAAAGCGATTGCAGAAGTCTAAGAATAAGAATTATTTGTTGAATATAGCTAAAAGCAATAAAAATATGCCTTTAGCAAAAATAATTAACAAACTAGATAATACTTTATTTTGATGCAGCATCCTTTTTCTTCTTACCTTTAAGCACGAATATATTTTTGTTTGCTGAAAACTACACTCCTGGAAATGGAAAAAAGAACACATTGACACCGGTGCGTCAGACCCACCATACTTGCTTCGGACACTGCGAGAGGGCTGTACAAGCAATGATCACACGCACGGCACAGCGGACACACCAGGAACCGCGGTGTTGGCCGTCGAATGGCGCTAGCTGCGCAGCATTTGTGCACCGCCGCCGTCAGTGTCAGCCAGTTTGCCGTGGCATACGGAGCTCCATATCAGTCTTTAACACTGGTAGCATGCCGCGACAGCGTGGACGTGAACCGTATGTGCAGTTGACGGACTTTGAGCGAGGGCGTGTAGTGGGCATGCGGGAGGCCGGGTGGACGTACCGCCGAATTGCTCAACACGTGGGGCGTGAGGTCTCCACAGTACATCGATGTTGTCGCCAGTGGTCGGCGGAAGGTGCTCGTGCCCGTCGACCTGGGACCGGACCGCAGCGACGCACGGATGCACGCGAAGACCGTAGGATCCTACGCAGTGCCGTAGGGGACCGCACCGCCACTTCCCAGCAAATTAGGGACACTGTTGCTCCTGGGGTATCGGCGAGGACCATTCGCAACCGTCTCCATGAAGCTGGGCTACGGTCCCGCACACCGTTAGGCCGTCTTCCGCTCACGCCCCAACATCGTGCAGCCCGCCTCCAGTGGTGTCGCGACAGGCGTGAATGGAGGGACGAATGGAGACGTGTCGTCTTCAGCGATGAGAGTCGCTTCTGTCTTGGTGCCAATGATGGTCGTATGCGTGTTTGGCGCCGTGCAGGTGAGCGCCACACTCAGGACTGCATACGACCGAGGCACACAGGGCCAACACCCGGCATCATGGTGTGGGGAGCGATCTCCTACACTGGCCGTACACCACTGGTGATCGTCGAGGGGACACTGAATAGTGCACGGTACATCCAAACCGTCATCGAACCCATCGTTCTACCATTCCTAGACCGGCAAGGGAACTTGCTGTTCCAACAGGACAATGCACGTCCGCATGTATCCCGTGCCACCCAACGTGCTCTAGAAGGTGTAAGTCAACTACCCTGGCCAGCAAGATCTCCGGATCTGTCACCCATTGAGCATGTTTGGGACTGGATGAAGCGTCGTCTCACGCGGTCTGCACGTCCAGCACGAACGCTGGTCCAACTGAGGCGCCAGGTGGAAATGGCATGGCAAGCCGTTCCACAGGACTACATCCAGCATCTCTACGATCGTCTCCATGGGAGAATAGCAGTCTGCATTGCTGCGAAAGGTGGATATACACTGTACTAGTGCCGACATTGTGCATGCTCTGTTGCCTGTGTCTATGTGCCTGTGGTTCTGTCAGTGTGATCATGTGATGTATCTGACCCCAGGAATGTGTCAATAAAGTTTCCCCTTCCTGGGACAATGAATTCACGGTGTTCTTATTTCAATTTCCAGGAGTGTATATTGGCAACCCTAGTTGCATCACAGGGGCACCATCCCTAGCTCGGAAGTATTTTACGAAGTACGGGAGATTTAAAAGATTAAAAACAGGAGAAGGCACAATAAACTTGCAATATCGTATAAGGAGAAAATATCCATAGTGTTCCTTGGAAGAGAAGATAAATTTTGATCGATAAACCGTTAATTTTATTGACATGCTGCAAACTTGGGATAATAACCTAACCCTTAATTTTGTGATTGCTTCAGGGCGAACAATTGATACCATTCAAATGTGACGATGCGAGAAAGTTGTCAACTTCTGAAATTTCGTTCTCACCGTCGTCGCTCCCGCCTACTTCACCTTCGCCATCTTTGTTGGAGGCAATGAGATTTCTGCCACAGCCTCACCCACATATCGATCGAGATATTCTACTTCTTCAGATTCCTTAGAATTATTCAATCTTTTTGTTCGAAGTTGACAGGGGGCTGTAGCTAATTTCATCGCCATTTCTCTAGCATTTGGATGTCATGAACGCATAAACGCCTTTGTACTGTTTGAAATTATATGCGCGCAGTGTCATCAGAGATGTCGTCTCGCCTGGAGTCTTGCTTGGATCATCCCTGCTTTGCAAGATGCGTGGTAGATGATGCGCACTGTTAACCGTGAGATAAGGAGACTCAGTAGTCGGCAGTGTCGTGTCATGAGTTGTGGTACGGCACAGGCCGAGTGGTAGGGTTGCAGTTATATTCTGAGAAAGTGTAACATGTTGATTTAATGGTTAATTATTTGAGATCAGGAAAGAGGCTGAAGCATTTTGAGGAAAATATGTTATTATGATTATTCTGATGAGTAATAGAAGATTATTTAAATTAAGGTAATTGATTTCAGATTTTGTACTTAATGGCGGCAGCTTGTAGTTCCGCATTCTTGGTTCAGACGCCAAGAAACTTGAGCATAGAAAGATAAACAGACTTGCATAATTGTCAATCTGAATTTGGGGGTAAAATAACGAACATTTTATGTGATTTTTACGAGTCGCAAGTTTGAAAAGATCTCATTTGATGTTAATAAGAGTAACGAGAAATATATGGGGACCAGTTTTAGATAACGGAGAATGGAGGAGGTGGAAAAACGAGGAAATCTACCTTCTGTTGCGACAACCAACTGTCCTACAGAAGATAAAGAGCAAAAGAATACAATGGGTGGGCCATGTAGCCCGTATGCCAGATGGAAGACAGGCAACGATGCCACTAGAGGGGAAAGCAAACACCAAACGCCCCATTGGACGACCAAGACAGCGCTGGATGGACGACCTGGCGAAAGACCTAGCAGCCCTGGGAATTGAAGACACCTGGCGGAAGGATGGAATGGGGGCAGTTTGTGGAAGCAGCGCGTGGTCTGCAGGGCCCTGTGATCGCTAGACATCTATCTATCTATTTATCTATCTGATTTGATGTTAACGACTACTTACATTTGTCCATGCAAGAAATGTAATTTTTTTGTGTATTAATATGCTAATACTTCCCGATTGCACCAAAATGCAAAGGAGATTGGGCTGGAGGTGAACGAGGACAAAACTAAATATCTTGGCGTACCACGTCGTCGAGTTTTCCCTCCCTCCATTGTTGCAGACGGGCATACCTTCGAACGAGTTGAAGACTTCAAGTGCCTGGGCTCAATATTAACCAACAAAAGTGAAATGACGAAGAAGTACATCAACGCATAGCAAGTGCTAATCGTGTGTTCTTCAGTCTGAACAATCTTTTTAAATCTCGTCTGACATCTCAGAAGAACAAAGTCCATCAGTACACGACACTGGTGAGGCCAGCACTTTTATACGGCTGTGAAACTTAGGCGACATCGGCAACGACAGAAGCTTCAATATGTGCGTTTGAAAGAAAGGAACTTCGGAAGATCTGTGGCCCCGTCTGCAATAACATAGAAGGTAAATGGGAAAAAAGAAAGAAAGAAGACCTGTACCAGAGGTTTGGAAAGCCACGCATTGGTCGAATTTTGGGACAGAGGTGACTACAATAGTTTGGCCACATCTTACTGGCGGACGCATCCCTTCCTGAGAGAGTCCTCCACTCTCAACCCACGGAAAAACTCCCGAGAGTACGCCCAAGAACGCGACGGAAGGATCGAGTGATGACGATCCTTCAAGAAGTGGAACCAGCGGCCGTGGAGGATGCAGCAAATACCTCTTCTCTTGTGATTGACAGACATTCATTTTATTCGGGTTTTTTTGTTTGTAATGTTTGTTTTTTTCCTAGTGTTCTTCTGCTGAAGGCCTCAAAGGCCTGTTATCGCAATAAATGATGATTAATATTTGTGAAGCAAAGAAATAGAGAATTTTTCAATATGCAGCTTTTCCAATCAGAAAAATAATTAGATTTGATGTTATACGAGGATAGGTCTAAGTCAATTATTATCCGCAAAGTAGTTATAAAATTGTATTGTAATCAAATAGGAAACTTACAAGAACATCATTTTTTGACATAGTCTCCTTGTGTTTCAACGCCCTTGGCCCATCGTTGTACACTCTTCCTGATGCCCCCATAAAAGAAGGTTCTCGGTTGAGCCGCGAGCCAAGAATGCACCGCTTCTTACACTTCTTCGCCCGAGGAAAATCAACGACCCCTTAATGCCTGCTTGAATGCACCAAACAAATGATAGTCAGAAGGGGCAAGATTGGGACTATGTGGAGGATGATCCAGTGCTTCAAATTTGAGTTTCTGGAGCGTTTCGGCAGTGTGGGCAACAGTATGTGGAAGGGCATTGTCGTGCAACAACACAACACCTTTTGACAGCAATCCTCGGCGTTTGCTTCGAATTGCAGGTTTTAGCCTGGTAGGAAGCATTTCACTGTAACGTACACTGTTTATTGCTGTGCCACTTTCCCATAATGTTCCAGTACTGGACCTTGTGCGTCGCCGACCGCTGTGGTCGAGCGGTTCTAGTCGCTTCAGTCCGGAACCACGCCGCTGCTACGGTCGCAGTTTCGAATCCTGCCTCGGGCATGGATGTGTGTGATGTCCTTGGGTTAGTTGGGTTTAAGTAGTTCGAAGTCTAGGGGACAGATGACCTCAGATGTTAAGTCCTATAGTGCTTAGAGCCATTTGAACAATTTTTGAACCTTGTGCGTCCCAAAAAACTGCAGGCATCAGTTTTCCTGCGGACGGTGCGGTCTTGAACTTTTTCTTGCACGGCAGATTTGGATGTTTCCATTCCATACTCTGCCGTTTACTCTACGGCTCGTAATGATGGATCCATGTTTCGTCATCAGTAATGATACTGTCTAAGAAGTTGTCCGCTTCGTTACCATAGCGATCGAAATGTTTTTTGCAGATGTCCAGACGCGTTTATTTATGCAACTGTGTGAGTTGTTTTGGTACCCATATTGCACAAACTTTGTGAAACCAAAGTCTATTGTGGATGACTTCGTACGCAGGACCGTGACTAATTTTCAGACGATGTGCCATTTCGTCAATAGTTAATAGTCAAAGAGAATCATTTCCCGTAAACGCTCAATGGTTTCTTCATTTGTGGCGGTAAACGGTCGTCCGACTCCATCGTGCGTAGCACTTGTGCGACCATTTCGGAATTTTTCAATCCATTCGTAGACACTCCATTGTGGCAAAACACTGTTCCCGTACTGTATCGAAAGTCTACGATGAATTTCGGCCCCTGGTACGCCTTCCGACCACAAAAATCGGATCACTGAACGTTGCTCTTCTTTGGTGCAAATAGACAGCGGAGCAGCCATGGTTAACAGCACGGTAGCAATAACCTAGTAGCTTGAAAATTGCCAACATATAACAACAAATAAACAAAGCATGCGTCATCAACGTAAAACGGCAGTACTACCAAAATAAATAAAAATATAACTAAATTGCGGATAATAATTGACTTACCCTCGTAATTTATTCCAAGTCGTTGTCCGCATCCAAAGTCCATACAAAAATATGAGTTATAATTTTTACCTGTTCACATTTGTATATCCGGAAGTGGTAAACATCTGAGCCCAGAAAAGTTTAACAATTTTATTTCGCTACAATAAATTTACGTCAAGCAGACACCAGTAACACGAGCACCTTATTAAAGTAATACAATTACTGTACCGTAACGCCCGCAAAATTAAATATTGGAGAGACACCAATAAAGAACAATATGAAGGAGTTATCTAAATAGCCCAAAAGCAGATTAGACATCAAAAGTATGTTAAAAGATATCAATACCCGCCAGGTTAGCCGAGGGCGCTAATGCGCTGCTTACTGGACTCGGGTAGGCGCGCCGGCTCCGGATCGAATTCGCCCAGCGGATTAACGACGAGGGCCGGTGTACTGGCCAGCCTGGATGTGGTTTTAGGCGGTTTTCCACATCCCACTAGGTGAATACCGGGCTGGTCCCCACGTCCCGCCTCAGTTACACGACTAGCAGACGTTTGAAAACGTTCGCACTATTTCATGGCTTACAATAGACACAGACAGCTGGGGTATTCTAATTCCGTCCTAGGTGGTACGGAGTGTTGACAGAAATCGGAGTGGCGACAGAAATGGCATCTGGCCACTCCGCCACGAACGTCGCCAGATCAGTAGTAATTAGGCTGACCCTGCACTAAAGTACGAGTAGGACACAGGCCCAAAGAAAATGATGATGGTAAAAGATATCAATAACGCAAATTAGTTAAAAGGCGCCCACCAGGAATAAAATCACATAATTATTTAAATTTATGTATGTCCATCTTACTATTTTAAAAGAGAGTGCATTGCACCAGGCGAATCCCAGTAGTTAGCTGTAGCTCAGCAAATGTGACCCACTTTCAAGTCAAGATCAGTGTCATGGTGTTTCCACTGTGCAACAGGTAAGCCAAAATAATAAAAAAGGGAACACTGTGTTTTTCCAGGGCCAATTTAACAGTTTAAAAGTTTAATGATTCAAAGTGTTGAATTCGGACAGTATTCTTGCCATTACGAATGTTTAAACAGACAGGGAAAGAGACAAGCACTTTCAAGTTACTTTCTCGCAGTAAGAATTTGCAACTTACTCTCGCAGTCGAATTCTTATTAGTTTACTAATTCCTATGTTGAAAGTAGTCTTCATTTATTACTGAATATTATAGCTATTGAACACCTAATGGTGTTGATGTGGTCTTCAGTCCTGAGACTGGTTTGATGCAGCTCTCCATGCTACTGTATCCTGTGAAAGCTTCTTCATTGCAACCTACATCCTTCTGAATCTGTTTAGTGTATTCATTTCTTGGTCTCCCTCCACGATTTTTACCGTCCACACAGCCCTCCAATACTAAATTGGTGATCCCTTGATGCCTCAGAATACGTCCTACCAACCGATTCCTTCTTCTAGCCAAGTTGTGTCACAAATTTCTCTGCTCCCCAATTCTATTCAGTACCTCCTCATTAGTTATGTGATCTAACCATCTAATCTTCAGCATTCTTCTGTGGCACCACATTTCGTAAGCTTCTATTCTCTTCTTGTCTAAACTATTTATCGTCCATCCATACATGGCTACGCTTCATACAAATACTTTTAGAAACGACGTCCTGACACATAAATCTATACTCGATGTTAACAAATTTCTCTTTTGTAGAAACACTTTCCTTGCCATTGCCAGTGCGATGTTAACAAATTTCTCTTCCGCAGAAACACTTTCCTTGCCATTGCCAGTGTACATTTGTATATCCTCTCTACTTCGACCATCATCACTTACTTTGCTCCCCAAACAGCAAAACTCATTTACTACTTTAAGCGTCTCATTTCCTAATCTAATTCCCTCAGCATCACCCGATTTAATTCGACTACTTTCCACTATCGTCGTTTTACTTTTGTTAATGTTCGTCTTATATCTTCCTTTCAAGACACTGTCCATTCCGTTCAGCTGCTCTTCCAGGTCCTTTGCCGTCTCTGACAGAATTACAATGTCATCGGCCAACCTCAAATTTTTTATTTCTTTTCCATGGATTTTAATTCCTACTCCGAATTTTTCTTGTGTTTCCTTTACAGGTTATTAAATCCTTTGAGAGGCTTTAACAGTCAGATTAAACTGGAGACGAAAAAGACCGATATGGCCGAAAACTGCTTGTTGCAGCGTTAACCGCCATTTCTACCTTCAAGATGACTTCTGCTGCTGATTGTTTCCGTGCGCCTCGTAGCGTTGCTAAATACGCAGACTGAAAGCCTTGTTTCAAAAATGGCTCTGAGGACTATGGGACTTAACATCTGAGGTCATCAGTTCCCTAGAACTTAGAACTACTTAAATCTAAATAACCTAAGGACGAATGAGATTTTCACTCTGCAGCGGAGTGTGCGCTGATATGAAACTTCCTGGCAGATTAAAACTGTGTGCCCGACCGAGACTCGAACTCGGGACCTTTGCCTTTCGCGGGCAAGTGCTCTACCATCTGAGCTACCGAAGCACGACTCACGCCCGGTACTCACAGCTTTACTTCTGCCAGTACCTCGTCTCCTACCTTCCAAACTTTACAGAAGCTCTCCTGCGAACCTTGCAGAACTAGCACTCCTGAAAGAAAGGATATTGCGGAGACATGGCTTAGCCACAGCCTGGGGGATGTTTCCAGAATGAGATTTTCACTCTGCAGCGGAGTGTGCGCTGATATGACACTTCCTGGCAGATTAAAACTGTGTGCCGACCGAGACTCGAACTCGGGACCTTTGCCTTTCGCGGGCAAGTGCTCTACCATCTGAGCTACCGAAGCACGACTCACGCCCGGTACTCACAGCTTTACTTCTGCTAGTACCTCATCTCCTACCTTCCAAACTTTACAGAAGCTCTCCTGCGAACCTTGCAGAACTAGCACTCCTGAAAGAAAGGATATTGCGGAGACATGGTGAAAGGTGGCTACACTGAGCCACAGCGCCAAAAATCGCGCCAGAGAGAGTATTGTTCCGCCGCCTCCACTGGCAGTGCGTGTTGAGAGGTAGCGGCAGACAGTTCTTGCCGGGAGTTCTTGCCGAGAAGTTGTGCGGGACACTGCTTGTAGCAGAAGTCAGTGTGGGATGCGGTAGTGGACAGTGTTGTTCCATGTTTATGCAGTTATTGATGGGAGAGATAGCAGATGTTATTCTAATGGAGATATTGTAATGATCTGAGTGCTTTTCGTCAATATAAATTAAGGTAACTAACTACTGTTCTTTATTTTCTTAT